>NC_056730.1:525802160-525807160 GCF_019279795.1 Protopterus annectens | reverse complement strand
AGTTCTATGTGGTGTTGTATACCATATTACAATGTTTGATTCCTATGCCTGAGTCGGCACATAATGTTTAATTGACACTTTTCAGTAAGGGATATATGACATACGTGGACGCCAAGTTCAAATGTAGATGAGATAAAATATTATAGGAAGTGATCTACTGTATTTCAGAGATATATGCAGTTAAACACTCGAAAATGCTCACACACTGAAACACACATGGACATACACACTCATATCTAAAAAATAGTTCTTTTATATATATATATATATATATATATATATATATATATATGTGTGTGTGTGTGTGTGTGTGTGTGTGTGTGTGTAGACAGAGAGAGAAACAGAGAGATATTCTCTCTCTCTCCCTCCCTCTCTCTCTCTCTCTCTCTCTCTCTATATATATATATATATATATATATATATATATAATATATGGGTTCATGTCAGTACATCGACATGTCAAAACAACGAAAGTCACTACTTCGAAACGAAACCATCGACAGTTGAAAACATCGACAGTACATGTATACGAAAGTACAGTGCTAACATGGGTCCTGCAAGGGGGAAGTAAAGGATATGATATTGCGGAGTTTAGTATGGGTACAGTATCATATCATATCCTTTACTTCCCCTTGCAGGACCCATGTTAGCACTGTACTTTCATACATACTGTCGATATTTTCAACTCTCGATTTTGTTCAAGTAGTGACTGTTTTGACATGTCGATGTACTGACATGAACCCATATATATATATATATATATATATATATATATATATATATATTTATATATTTTTTTTTTATTACTTTTTTTTTTTTTATCAAATGCAAACACAAACACACACATATGCGTGTGTGTGCATGTGTATATATATATATATATATATATATATATATATATATATATATATATATATATATATGTCTGTATAAAAAAAAATATATATATATATTCAAAATTCTGATATGCCCCAAATAAACACAGTCAGACTTCCGGTTCTTTTATACACTTTTATGTGATTGATTCACAAACTTCATTCAGTAAGGACTGTTTTTGTAACAAGTATGCTAGGTTTGAATGTATGCCTTAACAGACATACCTGTCATAGGATCATAGGAAATTAGTAAGCTATTGGCCATAGTGCACTTAAAAGGATTGCCACATTGAAGCCCTGTTTGCATAATGAGCATCAAATGCCCATCCACAGCCAGTTCACTGGTGAAACACCCAGTGTGAGTTTATGGCTACCCCTAGCAAACCCTCTGCTTACATATGAATTTAGCTTATGAGATGCTTTGTTTGCCTGCATGTGGTAGTAGGTTACAAAGGTGTGCTAACCTGTGGTAGACATATCTTCCCCTCCATGAAATTCTTTGCTTGCCATATTACAGGTTCTGGTCTTTATAATGAGTAACCCATGTACTGTTTCACTTGCAGATATGAGCTTTTCTGGTAAAGCATGGTTAGTGATCGCTTTGTAGGCAATGGAGAATTTTCCTTTGAATAGTCAGTACAAAACATAATCAAGTGACAGTCAATTGCGATGATACACATGGGAATGTTCTGGAAGACTTTGATTTTTCTTATTGAGGAGCCATGGTGCTTTCTACAATTGCAGAAGCAGCTTGGAAAGGTACAAGCCAGAATGGTCATTGTACTTAATTACTCTGTTGATGATGGAATAGTAAAGGGTATTTATATAATTTATTTTTTCTATAGGCGAAGATTTACCTATGTGGTGAGCAGATGAAAATGGCCTTATTACCACTACAGATAAATAGTGATGAGAAGAAGGAATGCTGTAAACCCATGAGTGCAGGTCTGTCACCACTGAATGTGTACTTATGATATGGATGTTGATGTAGTCAACAGGAACTTTCCTATTTCCAAAGGCAATGCCAGAGATGCAATTATGCATCCAAAATGGAGGCTAAGCTCTCTCCACCTGACTGGAACAGACAGTCATGAGGAGAATGGTAACACTTTCATCACACCGCCAGCCACACATAGACCAACTAAACCATCACTGGCAAAAAATAGACATAACTACATGAAATCAAACTTCTAAACTATAATAACAAAGCTGATAAAGCTTACGACACCTCCAAAGCAGAAACCCAAAAACCCTGCCCCTCCCCTCACAAAACAGACAACACATAAAACACCCAAACTGTGTGCCGCACAATCACAACCATACCTAACATACTAGTAATAGTTGACTCTATAGTCAGGAACACTGACGTCCCAATCACTAGGATGGACAAGG
The DNA here is from genome assembly GCF_019279795.1 of Protopterus annectens. Lineage (NCBI taxonomy): Eukaryota > Metazoa > Chordata > Ceratodontiformes > Protopteridae > Protopterus > Protopterus annectens. Next base: position 525,804,893 of record NC_056730.1, on the reverse strand, counting down.
AGAAGGTTACTGTTAGCTGCCTGTTGGTAGACTGAATCCACCACCGAACACAAACAATCAGGTCACTCCCAAACAAGTACAAATATGACTGTGTCATAGTGCATGTTGGTAGTAATGGCCTTGAGATGTACCTCCCTGAACTACATGAAAAGAGACATGTAAGATCTCTCTGATCAGGTAGCCCAGGCAGGTATGAACCGGAACTTGAGTATCATGCTGCCCTCACCAAGAATGATAGCTCAGTGTGAAGATAAAATGTTCCATTTAAACAAGTGTCTAAGCTTCTGTTGTCATTCAAAGGGGGGGGGGTCATTGTCTATCAGCACACTCACAAAGCCTTGTTGCTTCTGAAGAGATGGCTTGCACCTGTCACCCCCTGGCTTTCAAGTTCTGGCCAAGGCTCTTGCTGCCCCATAGTGTATTTTTTAGGCATTGATCAAAGGTGTAACCCATCTGTGAAAACAGCACAAAGACAAAATTATGCTTATGGTACTCAATGCAAGGAGTTTAAATCTCAAAATGCACGTGACGGAAGCACTCCTCAGTATGGAGAACATTGACATCTGTCCAATAAATTAAACCTGGTTCAAGGCTCCTGACAGCACCACAGTAGTACTGTGCTCCGAACGTATACCACACATTTCGTCCACAGAACATGGACTCAAACACAAAAGGCTCTGAGATCATCTACGTGCAATTAACATCGGGCAAATATGCAGTGAAAATTGTGGCCTGCTAGAAATCAGGCTCCATGACCCAGGTCCACTACTCTGCCTTTCTGGACACACTGCAAAACATGAAGGTCCTAACAAACTCCCTGCTATTGCGTGATTTCAATCACCCTACCATTAACTGTGAAAACTACTTGAGTAAAAAAATGCCAGGACCAGTGATACATGGAGCATGAACTACCGAATAAACTAACCCACTAACGTAACATGCTGTTCGAGCAAAGCCTCTACATAGGCTATGTGCCCAGAGAATGGAGAACAATACTGGTTATTCCCCTCCACAAAGGAGGGCCCACAACTGACCCTGGTAACTATCCAGTGGTATCCAAGGTTTCTCTAAATCAAGCTATTCATCTACCAACCTTTTACCCTAACCCTCAAAACAAGGGTGAGAGACTTCTGCATACATTGGACATACACAGGCAATTGCGTTACTACTTGGACAGACCAAAAGTTTTCAGAAAGACTGACCAAAATCTTGTGGCTTATGCTACTGGGGTACATGGAAAAGCCATATCCAAACAAACTATTTCTAAATGGATTGGACATTGCATACGATTCTGCTATTCATTTCATGGAAAGAATGTACCTGCTAACATCAGGCCTCACTCTACAAGGGCAACAGCCACCTCCACAGCCTTTTTAAGAGGGGTGGCTACAAAGGACATTTTAGAAGCTGCTACTTGGAGCTCCGTGCATACATTTTTCAAACATTACCACCTGCCTTTATATTTCAGATCTAGAGCAGAGTTTGCTACTGCAGATTAGCAGGGCATTTTAGCTACACCATCATGCACTTATTGCCTACCACCCCAGCCTGGCTATGGTATTCTACCCATCTGTTATAACAAGTCTGACTTGCCTTGTTTGCAAGGCTATGGAGTGCATCATCATGGAACGCATTCACAAACACATTGGGAAAATGAAAATCAATTGACCCAACCCAGTTCAGCTATGTTAAGGGCAGATCTGGTCAACTAAACCTATTTCATGAATTCCAGACAATCAATAAGGCCATAGATGAGGGAAGGTGGTTCACACAGACAACCTTGAACTCGCCAAGGCTTTAGACACCATTGGACAATCGGGTATTATAGAAAAAAATCAATGTCCTGAAGAAAACATCCCAATGTCACGAGATGGGTTGACAACTGGCTTACAGACAGAACTCACATTGTAATAATCCTGTGCTGCAGGTCCCACTCTAAACCAGACACAAGCTGTGTCCTTCAATGCGCAGTCTGGGGACCCCTACTGTTCTGCATATACTTCTCAGAAGTACAGGCAAACAAAGGATGACTCTGGCAAACTGAGTTTGCCTATGACTGCAAAGTGGGAGCCACAACTGACTCTCTGGCTGACATGGACATCCTCCAAAATGACCTTACTTAGATGGAAATCCTTCTATGTGGCACACCTCATCACCAAAGGTTTCTCATCCTGCAAAAAATAGGTCATTGTTCCCCTGTACTCATCACTCGTCACACCCATTATAGAGTACAACGCCCCTTTTGGTATGTACCTCACAAGACATCTACAACAAATGTGAAGACCACTTAAATACCTCACAAAGTGGATAACTGGCCTCAAACAGATGCCCTACGCTGACCGTCTCAAAAAACTCAAGCTTTACTCCGTCGCATAATGCATACTCAGAGGTGATCTCTGCCTAACATGCAATGCGCTGTCCAACCCAGAGCTGTCACAATCTCTCTGAGCTACATGCTCTAGGGACCAAAACCTTGTTACGACATACTCTGTAATAAACTACCTCTAAATAGCAAACCACGGTCATCATTAGCACTCTTATTGAAAAATCTGGATGATTGGATGGGAAATAGGAAATTCAAGCCGGCGATCACCTCTGTGGCTGTGCTCGCCAGTGGCACAGGAAAATAATTGTCTTGGGTGGCAAAATGCAGGGTACCTTTTCTGCTGGGCTCATATAGGCCCCAGGGGTGATAGCCTAGTACCTACCTATGAACCTATGGAAAACTTTGTT
>NC_056730.1:525742983-525771195 GCF_019279795.1 Protopterus annectens | reverse complement strand
AAGAATGCCCATGAATCCCAGAGCCTGCAGGATTTTCCTTGCAGTCAGCCTGGTGAAAATTGCTAGTGTTCTGAAGTATTGTGTTAGTTACCCCTGCTTCTCTGGCGTGAGGTGGGCCATCTGGGTGTTTGTGTCCAAGTTGGCACCCAGGAAAATTATTTTCTGAGAGGATATTAGCCTTGATTTCTTTTTGTTGACTGTGTATCCCAGAGAATTCAACAACATTATTACGTAAGCCAGATGTTTCAGAAGTATGTGCCTGATGTCCGCTTGGATCAGGCAGTTGTCCAAATAGGGGTATATTTGTATCCCTTGAAGTGCCATATGTCAAATGGGGAAAAAACTGTTACTCATAAAACTAGCAATAAATGGTCAATGAGACGACTTGAAACTGTAGTTTTATTGGCCACTAGGGGTCATTTCCATAACTCCTTCATCTTCCTCTCTTAAAACCTAGTTGCCTCGTGGTTTGAGCGTCTTTTCAGGCTTGTTGGCTGTTGGTGAAGCACCCTCCAAGAGGAAAAAACGCTGAGAGAAGAAGGGAGCCACTTTTGAGATTTTAAGTATTTTTTCTCTGTTTATTTGCTAAGTTTTTCTGCATAGCTGCCTAGCTTGAGCATTTTCTGGCTTGTTAAACTTGATTTCTGTATTAGTAGCTGTATTTAGAGCACAACCAAAAGCTGTTTGCTGAATTTCCTGTTTGCACTTAATTTTAAATCGTTTTTTCTTAAAACTTGCATATTTTCTGTCCTTGACCTAGCACTCTTGTGTGGGGTCATTTACTGCACTGTTATAACTTGATATTACTTGTGAACCTCTGCTATCTCTGTAAAAACAAAACAAAAAAAAAAAATCTTGCTTTTTCCCACTTTTCTGAGAGTTAAAAGTTCAGTTACAGGCTTGCTGTTCCTGAACTGTTTGAAAGTTTCTGTGAGGCCATTTTGCTTGGGCTGAAGGAGGGTCTCTGTGTTCATCAGTGGCAGTGACTAACATTGAGCAGCTTCCCTGCCCCCGGAGAGGTGGTTACTGACTTGAAACTGTAGTTTTATTGGCCACTAGGGGTCATTTCCATAACTCCTTCATTTGTCCTCAGAGGAGTGGTTTAAGGCAGTAACTTGTAGTTTATTGGCCATTTTGGGTCATTTCCTGTCTTTTCCAGCCCCTGCTATAAAGCACGCTTTAGCGCATTAGCGATTTAGCCCGATTTAGCTGAGTTGCTACCGCTGCACACTAGGGCAGCAGCGGTTAAGCAGGTTTAAACTATTCGGCTACCTAAAGTCCACTCTTCAAATTCTCCCTTAAAACTACCTTCCTCGAACTATACTACTGATCTAATCAGCTTATCCTATAATTAAAAAGATCATCTCTACTTGACTCCAAGTAGACTATTCTCTATCTGTTAAACGTAGCACTTGCTCCTACAGTACTTATTACCTTGATACAGCACTCTTGTCATAGATAGTACCCCAAAAAGGCAACCCCCCATTTCTCGGTCACCCACGTCCCCCGGAATCTTTTTTTTTTGTCTATTCCTTCTAGCACGTCGAGGGATCAGTTGCTAGTGTCCTCTCCTGCTCAGCTGGTTAACCTGGGAATATTGAGGCAATGTTACAATTGCCTCATGTACACAGACAACCCTCTCCTCCTCCCACAAAACACAAATACATGCGAGAGATGCAACTATACGGCCAAACTGGAGGCTGAGCTCTCTCAACATAGGACTGGCAAGACCAGTCAGGAGGAGAAGGTTACCACACACACTATAGACCCAGTCTCACATAGTACCATTACAACCTCAAATCATACACATAAACACACAAAGACATACCGGAGGCTCTGATCAAAAATCTACCAAAACAGCAGAGGCCACCAAAGCAGACACCCAAACAACCACCACCTCAGAACACAACACCTGCAACACATAGACCTCACAGTCAGAGTGTCAAACAGTCACAGCCCTTAAGGCCAAACACAATGCCAGACACACTAGTCATTGGTGACTCCATAGTCAGACACACTGACGCCCCGCTCACCAGACTGAGTAAGGAGAAGGTCACAGTAAGCTGCCTGTCGGGCGCTAGAATCCGCCACATAACGCAAGCACTCAGGTCTCTCAACAGCAGGTACAAATATGACTCAGTCATTGTCCACGCTGGTGTAAACGACCTGAGACGCACCTCCTTGGACTACATGAAAAGAGACATTGAGGAGCTCTCTGATTATGTAGCCCAGGCAGGTATGACCCTGACCTTGAGCAGTATCCTACCTTCACCAAGAATGATGCCACAATACAGAGATAAGATGATCAGCTTTAACAATTGGCTTAAACACTGGTGTCATTCAAAGGGGATCCAGTGTCTGTCTGCCTGGGATGACATGCTGGACAAGCCACGCTGCTTCGCAAGGGACGGCTTGCACCTGTCACCCCTGGGATTCCGGATATTGGCAAAGGCTCTTGCCACCCCATAGTGCCTTTTTAGGCAAGGCTCAAATTCTAAACCTACCACCCTAGAACACAAAAAGGAAAAACTAAGGGTAATGCTGCTCAATGCCAGAAGTCTAAATCTCAAAATGCACGCACTCGAGGCCCTTCTCAGTATGGAGAACATCGATGTCTGTGCTGTGACAGAAACCTGGTTCAAGGCTCCTGAGAGCACCCCAGCGCTATCAGGTTTTACCTCATATCATGCTCCGCCCCAAAATCCGGACAATACCAAGAAAGGAGGGGGTATCCATATTCATCAAGGACACCCACACCTCAAGACTGGTGGCAACGCACGATGCATCGGAGACCATCCAGGTGCAATTAACCATAGGCAAGACTGCTCTGCAAATTGTAGCATGTTACAGGCCACCTCACAAACTCAGGAACCTCACATGGCCTTCCTGAAAACACTAGAGGGGATAAATGTATCACCAAACACCATCATACTAGGTGACTTCAATTACCCTAATATAGACTGGGAACACTACTCAAGCCCAAACACCCTAGCCCAAAAGTTCCTGGAATTCATAAACTCAAATGCCATGGAACAACTAGTCACCATCCCCACAAGAGGAGATAACATACTTGATCTCATCATCACGAACATGGGAGCACAATGTTCAACACCGGAGGTGTACCTCACTGGTGAGATCAGACCACAAACTAATCTCGCTGGAGGTCCTCATCCCACCCCCACCTGAAATAAAAAGACCACAGTAAAGAACTTCTCAAAAGCCGACTTCACACTTCTAAAGACTAGTGTGGTCTCCTTTAAGGCCCCGAGCCGCGGAAAACAGTACTCAAGCCGCTGAATCACTTACAAATGCCTTCTACCAGCACCTGCAGGACTGCATGGATAAGGCAATCCCAAGCAAAACAAAGACTCTTTGTACCAAAGGCAAGCGCCCAGTCTGGTGGACCCCAGCCATAAACAAACTCTACAACAAAAGGAGGAAGCTACTACAAGATAGAGCAAAATCCTCAAAAGGTAAGACACCCTTGATCACTATAAGTAAAAAACTAAGAGCTCTCATAAAATCATCCAAAGCAAATTTCGAGAGAAAATAGCTAAAGACTCAAAAGACAATCATAAGGCCTTCTTTAGCTATGTTAGAAACCTGGGAGGAAACTCCCAGATATGCTCAGAGCTAGTTCAAAATGATGTGAAGATTACTGATCCTACAGACATTGCCAACATACTGGCTGACAGGTTCAGTGCAAACTTCCCCTCCCCAAAAGGAGAGATATCTATACCAAATGATTGCAGCCCCCAAACATCTCCAGCGCCAAGTGAGAACTGCTCTCTCCAAAGCAAAAACACAGCATCCATGGGACCTGATGGTGTCCCCGGCTGTGTGCTCCATGAACTCAATGAGGAATTAAACCCACAGCTAGGACAGCTGTTTAATCAAAGTCTTACCTCTGGATACGCACTCCAGGAGTGGCGCACTGCAACTGTGGTACCACTTCACAAAGGCGGTGCCTCCACCGACCCTGGAAATTACCGCCCATTAGCTTGACAAGCCTTATCTGCAAAGCCATGGAGAGGATCATAATGGACCTCATAAATAAAGACATAGGGAATTTGCAGACTTTGGATCCAACCCAGTTTGGCTTTGTCAAAGGCAGATCATGCCTTTAAACTTGGTTGACTTTTTCAAACAGTCACCAAAGCCATTGATGAGGGAAAGGCAGTCCATACAGCCTACCTCGATCTGGCTAAGGCCTTCGATACAATACCCCACTGGGTATCATTGAAAACTCATCAGCTTAAATGTCAACCCATACATCACAAGATGGGTTGCAAACTGGCTGAGTGACAGAACCCACAGGGTCAGAGTTGCTGGCGCCATGTCAGACTCAAAGCCTGTCACAAGTGGTGTCCCACAGGGCTCAGTCCTGGGCCCACTCTTGTTTGGCATCTACTTTTCCAAGTACAAGCAAACACAGGAGGGTTATGAGCTGACAAAGTTTGCAGATGACTGCAAACTGGGCCATAGTAGAAAACACATCTGATACAGATATCCTTCAGAAGGGTCTCACAGAAACGGATAACTGGTGCCAGAGCCACGGCCTAAAGTTAAATGCCAAAAATGCATAGTCATACCCTTCGGGAAAAACAAGGTTACCCCTAGCTACCAAATAGGTGGCAATCCACTGAGCACAGAAGAAGTTATCAGGGACCTGGGGACCCAGGTTGATAGTAGTCTGTCATTCGACACCCATGTAGCTAAAGTAGTTAGGAAGACCTTCTACATTGCCCACCTTATCATGAAGGGATTCTCATCTAGATCAAGGGAGGTCATAGTCTCCCTTTACTCATCACTCATCAGACCAATGATTGAGTACAATGCCCCATTCGGAATGTATCTGACCTGACACTTGCAGCAGCTGGAGAGGCCACAAAAGTTCCTCACCAAAAGGATAAAGGGTCTCAAAAATCTCTCCTATGCTGCCCGACTGAAAGAACTCCAGCTCTATTCAGTTGCTTACCGCTTGCTCAGAGGTGACCTTTGCCTAACATACAAGGCCATGTCAAACCCAGATTGGATGAATATGCTTCACCTCAAAAAATCTAGATCCATCAGAGCCACAAGGGTGGGAGACTTAAACCTTGACACGGCTATTAATAGGACGTGCTGGAGGGATAGATTCATCACCCAAAGACTCCCTATGCTGTGGAACAAAATCCCGGTACATGTGAGGCAGAGCACCTCGCTGGCCTTGTTCAAGAGAAATCTTGACCAATGGATGGGAGATCACAGATATACCCCAGGGATTACCTCAGTGTCACTGCTCAACAGAGGCACAGCAAAATAATGGGTATAGTTCCCCATACTAAAGGGGTGGCGTAAGCCACAAAACAATGGGCTAGGCTTGTAAATGCCCTCGGGCAGATAGCCTAGTATGAACCTATGAAACCTATGAAACCTATGAAGAGCAGGCTATACTGTCACCGTAGTCAAAATACTTTGGACATGACACTGAATGAGTGTCTGCATGTATATATATATATATATATATATATATATATATATACACCAACACAGCACATGTATGGGTGTGTGTATATCTGTGTACATAAACAGAGACACACACAAATTCAGACACATATTTTTGTGTTTGTGTGTGTGTGTGTGTGTGTGTGTGTATATCTGCATGCATTTATTTGCACCTTTCTTCTTGGGTCGCCACTGAAATGGGCCTTTTGCCTCAGTTTTACTAAACCAGATAACAATACCAAAATACAAATTTAGGAAGATATATATATATATATATATATAATGACATAAAGATATACAGCAAATACATTTTAAATAACCAAAGAAATGCATATGATAAACAAAGAATGACACATGCAAATATTTAATTAAATTATTATCTATTTCCATCTTGATAAGGGAATAACAGGTCTCATCAACAGAGACATCTAAGTCACAAGAAATGTAATTTAGATAAAAGGTATGAGAATGCAAATATTACAGGCGATGTATACCACTAAGACAAGAAGGTGCACTTCAGACACAGTTTAAAGAAAATACACACAATATTACATATCCAGCATAGAAAATTTTGACACGCATTGAAGAAAGGCGTGCATAACTAACCGGTCACTAAGACACAGCCATGCTGTGGTTTTACACCCACATGAATATAAACTTTGCATATTCCATACATGCTTGGCATGCACAGAATCAGGAGGACTACATTTAACGCAACTTTATAATGGTAACCAGTGTAACTCTACTGCAGTCAAATAGTCAGAAAAAGAGTGAATATACATTCATTTTACCACAATACAGGGAAGAAATAAAATTAAGTTGAATGGAGTCCATATTATACAGACAGGTACTATTTGTGTGATTCATGAAGGGTATCAGCCTATGAGAAATTACATTTTAGTACAGTAACAAGATTCAATGTCACAGTTGTCTAACATTTTTTTTTATGTTGTGATGTTATGAGTGTATCCCTCTAGAATCTTAGGATATTTGCAACTCAGTGTGTTTGTTTCCAAGATGAGAATGTCCAAAGTAATGCTTCCTGTAAAATTTGGGAAAACTGTCTTATAAATGTATGTCTGCATGAGTGCATGCACTAATAAGCAACATAATGCTGAACATATGACGACTAATTAACAGTGAAGGGAAAAAAAGCATGTAGCAACAGGCATGATAAATGAAATAAAATTGCCTAGGTTGCGATAATCTTTCCACTAAGTTTTACAAAAACAAGCACATACTAAACATATAATTTCACTGCTGCAAAGGCTGAGTGTGACTACATAGCATATCAAGTGGATTGTAACCAGTCAGTCAACTAATAGTCTTTGGGTGGGGGAGGGAAAGCACAGAACAACAAACTAAATTCTAAGCATTTCCTATAATAACCGTGACACATGGAGTTTGTGAATTCTAACATCCAGTATGCAAACAAACTTATCTGAAAATCCTGCCTCTGTGTGAATATGTGACTTAAACTGCACTAAAAGGTAAACAAAATACTCTAGCAAGCAGCTAATTTTAGAGAAAAAAATAATGCCCCTTTACAAGATTTGCTTTACTGCTGTGCTTCCTAGAGTAACAGCAGCAGCAGTCTGATCGTAAAATGCATGAAAGGCTACTTTTCTCAATGGATAAAATGCACAGGTTAGACTAATGAATAGCTCACATGGAGAGCTGTTGTCAGTAGAGCTGCAATTTGAGCTGGAATCTGGCTAAAACCTTAGAAAGTTCCTGTAGGCACATTTACCCTACCCCCCTGAGCCAAAGGTGAGCATGCTCAGAAAGGCAAACCTGAAATGTAAACAAAGGCCGAATCAAAACAAAAAAATCCCTGGGATTGTCCCTTTAAGAAGCTTAGCATCTTCATGACTTTCATCATTTTGTCTTATTTTTAAAGTCTACATGTTTACAAAAGTATCTGTTTACAGCTTATGCCAAATGTAGTAATTTAGACATTCACCTCTGAAAAACAAAAAGAGAAGATATCCTAATTGTACGTAATATAATCAGTGGAATTTTACACCCCACCCCCACCACTGCAGCACAAGATTACAGCATTTGAACATTAAACCTGCTTTTGTCAAGTCTTTTGAAATTCCCTCTTTTATGACATTATTTAACCCTATTTGAAAAATCATCATGACTATTTTATAATCCACATTACATGTTGATATGAACTACATTTACTTAGTAGTTTCTTACCACCCTTCTTCCAAATAAGTCTAATAATACCTCCACACATTTCTCTTGGTTTAGTGCATTGATTTATCCAGTTACAAATCACTTTATGAAAAGATTTTGATTCTTCCTTGCTCATTTTTCTGTAAAATATGTAATCAATACCATCTTTCCTTGGTACAGACACAATCTTCCTCTATGTTTTGGCCTTCCTCAGTAGTAATTTGTTTGCTTAGTGTATCTATTATTTCTCTAGAAATGTTTTCAACCCCTATTCTACATAATGCATAATCTGTTTCTGTGAATATATAGCTTCAAAAAGGAATTCTACAACATTTATTACTTCTTCTTAAGTATCACACCTTTCTCCTTATGTACCTCCATTAGCATACTTTCATTATACTTTGCCTTCTTAAAAATGATGAATTTCTTATTTTACCTTTAACAAGACTTTATAGCTTAATAACCTATGTTTTATATTTTCTTCATTCAACATAAATAGAAATTTCTGCTGTATCATTGCCTTCTCAGTTTTGCCTCTTATAAGTTCTGATTTCTGTCATTCTTCCTCATACGTTTCCTATTTACTCTTATGCCGCAGACATTCTACATTAAGATACATTGTCTTATATTTTCTTTTGTAATCAGCCAACCAATGTAACCACTTTCTCATTTGTAAATGTTCTGCAAATAATACCTGCCTTTTATCTTGTAACACCTCTAATTTTGAGCAGTGCCCAGTTAATGTCTTACAACTATTGCTTTGTTTAATAATGCATTGTTTGCACCCAAAAACAGCATATACTGTCACACTGTCATAGGATCATAGGAGGTTACTAGGCTAATGGCCCTAGGGCCCTTACAAGCCTGGCCAAGTACAACCCCAGCTCCCAAGAATATCAGGGTATTAAGTGGAACTAAGTCAGCAACTACTGCCCCTGTCCAAGAGGGATACAGGTGAAACTCTCAAGGTGAATTTGTGGTTTCCTATCCAATCATCCAAATTACACTTAAATAGGGTGAATGAGGAGCTCTGCTTTACCTGAATTGGAAGTTTGTTCCAAAGGAGAGGTAACCTGTCTGAGACATATCTGTCTCTCCATCAAGTCCTGTTGATGTCACATACTAGGCCGAGGTCCCTAGAGCAAGTGCATCCTATACCATTTGATTTATGAATGTGCATTTCCATTAGAGCAGGATCTGAGATTGCTTTTTATGCAAGGCAGAGGTCACCTCTGAGTAGTCTGTAAGATACAGAGTATAGTGACAGTAATTTCAGTCTACCAACATATGACATATGCTGAAGACACTGAATTTTCTTTGTAAGAAAATTCTGAAGTAAGGTACATATCAAAGGTAGCCTTGTAGTCTAATATTGGTCTGATGAGTGAGGAGTACAGGAAGGTCATAACCTCTTCTGTTCAGAATCCAATGCTCTTACTTATGAGGTGGGCAGCGTAGGAAGCCTTTCTTGCCACTGTGGAGATGGGGTGGTCAATGGAAAGTTTTCTGTCAACCTGTGTGCCCTGATTGCATGCTTAGGCTGTTATTATTAATGTGGTAATCTGCAGAGACATGGCCCTTGCAGGAGAGGATGATAATGCACTTTTTTGTATTGAGTTTTAGCCCATGACTTTGGCACCAGTAATTTGTGTAAGTCTCTCTTGTAGGATGTTGACATAGTTTGGGGACTCAATGACTGCACCCAGTTTGTAGTCAGTGTGAAGGCTGCCAGCCTACCCAGATAACATTTTATAGATAATTCTGTCATTTGTAAATATAAATGCTGAAATACAGGCTTGTTTTCTTAAATGAAAGAATATGCTGTGGAATGTTGAACTAAATGTAACAACATTGCCCTCTGCTGTAAGGAAAGCTAAGAAAAGCATTTCATGTCTGTCCTTTGAAGTTAAAATTACTTCATGTCTGTCCTTTGAAATTAAAGATTTGGAGTCATTCCGTCTGCGCTAGTATATTCTTTCTATTGTTTAAACCAAGAGTTAGATTGCTAGACTTAAACATGCAAATGTATTTTTATTGCTTTGGTTTCTGCCTAGGTGTAAAAGAATGTAGATGTAGTTTCTGTTGGCCTGGGAACCCCAGGAAGGGTGAATAATGATGTAATGTTTATTAGAAGTGCAATTTCAATTTAAACAGAGAGAACCAGAGATTATTAAGCATTTTTGTCTTGACCAACTCACAGCACTATCTTGCTCATATGTAAGTTATCTTAGACTTGTGTTTTCTTTTAGAAATAGCTAGGAACTAGAACGATTAGACTAAGTGTTTTTCTGTGATGTCAAAACTGTACTACTGAATTATTTTAAGTATTTCTGTGTGATCTCTGAACTCTTGACTAGCACTGTGTAGTAGAAAGTATTGTCTTGTGGTTTTAATTATTTATTATTAAATATTTTTAAACCTTTTTAACTGTGGCTGTTTTGTGTAGAGATAAGTTAAGCTCTAAGAGTACATTGCATGTATATAAGGATCCTTGTACCAAGTCACTCCAATAAGCCTTGACTGTTCAGTTATACTACCAACTGGATAATAATATTGCACAGTAATAATTGGACACCCTTTTAAGGGCCTTTGAGTAGCTGATAAGTATTAGCTGGGTTGTGGCAGGGATTTCTACTATATAGACTGGGTAAAAGGGGCACAGCTGGAGAACCTGTGCCAGCCTTCCCCAGGAGTGTCTGTGTGATTGTATAAACTTATCTCAAAGTGTGTGTGTGTCAGCTACTTGGGCAGGGACACAAAGCACTGGTTGGATAGAGAGGGTGCTGGAGATTTTAGCTTGCCCAGCTGGCTGAGATCTGGACCCTATAGCTGTGCCAGTGGGGAGTCTTATTGGGGACCTGGAGAATAAGGGAGTGACCAGCCCCTAACTGGCTGTGATCTCTGTATGCTCTTAAGGGAAATTGCACTTTACTGTGTGCACTTGTTATCCTTTCCTCATATATGAGACTCCTCTTCTGGAGTTAGTGGTGAGGATTGAGGTTCCTTGATTGCTGGCCCAGTGCACGGGTGTCACATTTGTGTTTGGCAGTGGTGGGATATCCACACCACATATTAATTGGTTGGAAAATACTAAATGGCTTGTAATGGTGTGGGTAGACTGAATCCTGTAGCTTGTGTACAGTGAGCTTTGAAGGTGTTTTGTACTCTAAATCAGCCATGCAGTGAATACTCAGAGTTCAGATCACAATTGTTTTATTTATTTTGTTAGCTTAGTTAGTCAGGGTGAGCAGGCAGCATGTCAGCAGAGAGCAGAGGAGTATGGAAAGCTGACAAGGAGCCAGCTGGTGGAGATGTGCCAGGCTAGGGGACTGATGCATGGAAACCTGACTAAGGCAGACCTGATTGCAGCCTTGGTTACAGCTGCATCAGAAAAAAGCAACCTTGAGGACACTCAGACTGGCAGTGGAAATAAAATACCCTCAGAGAATGGACAGCTCAACCTTTCTGCAGTGGACTTAAAAATCCAGCTGGGGCTAAAGAGACTTGAGTTGGAGGACAGGTATGTGGAATTACAAGCAGCTGAGAGACTGAGGCATCTAGAGAGTGAGGAGAATGAGAAACTGCTACGCCTAGAAGAGGCAGAGGCAGCATGTGAAGGAGATGCTGACTCTTTGCCAGAGTCATGGAGGTAATGGGGAAGGGAGTAACTGGACCCCAGAAGCACAAAAGGTTAGTACATTTCTTCCACAGTTTAAAGAGGGGGATAATTTTGATAGTTTCATTCATATGTTTGAGAGGGTATGTCAACAGTATGAAGTTGACCAAAGGCTCTGGGTATGGTTCCTGAACCCATTACTCCATGGTAAAGCTGTACCTGTATTATATAAAATGGCTGAACGTTGCATGTTTTGATTATACTGCTGTAAAAAAATGTCTATTAGAGTTTTTTAATCTAACACCTGAAACATATAGGAAAAAGTTTTGTGAGCATAGACGTAAGGCAGATGAAAGTGTGTGTGAATATGTTGCTGAATTGAGCACTTATTTCCATAGGTGGGTGAGTGGATGTCAAGTCACCACTTTTGAAGGGCTGGCAGACCTTTTGGTGAGGGAACAAGCCCGTAGCACTTTGCCTGAGGACATGAGGATCTGGTTAGCTGATAGACAATGTGCTACTTCAGATGAGTTGGGGAAGAAGGGAGACCTATACCTGGTAAGCAGGGCAGCCCTGCACAGGAAAGGGACCCCCAGTATTCCTCATGAGTCTAAAGGAACCCATGGTGGGCAGCACAAACTGCCCCAACAGAATCTGCCAGCAGCATGAGAAGCCACTAGTCCAGGTACACGTCCAGGAGCTAGGGTTAAATGTTTTGAATGCAACCAGTGGGGCCATGTGGCATACAGGTGTTCACAAAGGAAAGGTGGGGAACAAAAGGTGAGGGAGTCAGTAAGTGGGAAAGACAAAATTCCAATAGTAGGTTGTCTTGACACAACAGAGGTACTAAACTACCATCCTGCAGATGTTCTGAGAGGGACGAAGGATTTGGATGAGGCAGTACCATATGCTTATGCAGTTACATGCAGTCAAACTAGGAGACAAGCATGTGGGTCTGGTAGCCTGGGTGAGACCCAGACACACTGCATACCTGCAGCCAGTACTGCTGAGGTGGTTACTTCAGGGAGGGGAGCTACCCTGTAGCAGTGAGACTGAAGGTGGGTCACAGCTGCTTGGGGGTACTGATGGTCCCTTGGACAGAGTGACTGTAAAGGTAGGGTGAGTAGTAGTACCCAGACTGACAGTGAGGCACAACACTTCTTGTGGAAGGGGAGTTGGAAAGGGTTACAAAAAGATAGTCGAGACAGGCTCAGCTCTCAAACCCTACATTGCAAGGCCTGAGGCAGGTAGCTAGGGAAGCACCTGATTCTCAAGGAAAGGGGGAATCTGTATACTAGGATAAAGGGTTACTATACAGAGAGTGGACCCCTGAGGGAGGGCTAGAAGGTGAGAGAGTACAGCAGTTGATAGTGCCTAGAGCCTACAGTGTGGCGCTTCTAGCCATAGCCCATGATATTCCCTTTGCAGGTCATATGGGCATAAAACATACAAAGAGGCATATTATGCAGAACTTCTATTGGCCTGGAATTTCCATAGATGTAACAGAGTACTGCAGGACCTGTGAGTAGTGCCAAAAGGTAGGCAAGGCAGGAGACAAGGTGGGAGCTCTTTTGATGCCTTTGCCTGTGATTGAGGAGCCATTTCAGAGGGTAGCTATGGATATTGTGGGTCCTCTGAGTGCCCCATGTTCCACGGGGAAAAATTATATCCTAGTGGTAGTGGATTATGCTACACAATACCCTGAGGCAGTGGCTTTGTCCTCCATTGAGGCAGAGAAGGTGGCAAATGCTTTGTTAGAGATTTTCAGCAGGGTAGGTTTCCCAAAAGAAATACTGACTGACAGAGGTGCCGATTTCATGCCAGACCTACTGGCTTCTCTGTGGAAATCCTGTGGAGTGAAGCACATGAAGACCACTGCCTACCATCCCCAGACTAATGGTCTTGTTGAGAGGTTAAACTCTACAATCAAGTCCATGCTACTGGCATTTGCAGATCAGTTTAAGAGGGAGTGGGACAAATATTTCCATACAGAGAGGTTCCCCAGGAATCAACATGTTTTTCACCCTTCGAGTTGCTGTATGGGCATAGGGTGAGGGGACCTCTAGATTTAATTTGAGATGAGTGGGAAGGTGAGTGCGAGTCTCACAAGGAGTATGTTGTGGCATACATCCTAAACCTCAGGACAAGGCTAGGGGAACTCATGGGGCTTGGCCCAGGAGAACCTGGCAGAAGCCCATCAACAGAAAAAGGTGTGGTATGACAAGAAAGCTCAAGCTAGAGAGTATGCAGTGGGGCAGCAGGTAATGGTTCTCATTCCTGTCAGACACAACAAGCTGCAAGCAGCTTGGGAGGGACCATACAAGGTGGTAAGAAAGGTAAGTGATGTTAACTACATGGTGGAACTGCTAGGCAGAAGGCAGGTGCACAAATTGTACTATGTTAACATGATGAAACTTTACCATGATAGGGAGGCCCTTGTGCTGAGCACTTGCAGTGGATTACAGCAGGAGTCTGAGGGAGATCTGGGGACTGATCTCCTCAGTGAGGCTCGGGCTGACACCTCAGTGGAAGTAGTAGCAATGTTAAAGCAGCCATCTCCTACCCAGGTTCGAGAAATCTGAGCAGTGTTGCAGGAAATTGGGGACATGTTCACTGGGAAACCAGGGTGCACCCACCTGGTGTAGCACCAGGTGGATACAGGACCCCAAAGGCCTATTAGGCAGGCCCCTTATAGAGAGTCAAACAGACTCTGAGGGAGGAGGTACAGGAGTTGTTGGAGCTAGGGGTGATTCAAGACTCCAACGGTCCCTGGGCCTAACTAGTGGTGCTGGTGCCAAAGAAGGATGGCTGCACCAGGTTCTGTGTGGACTACAGGAAATTAAATAGTCACACAGAGTCAGATGCTTACCCCATGCCTAAGACAGATGAGGCCCTAGAGCGGCTGGGTGGGGCTAAGTATCTTACAACCATTGATCTTACCAAGGGTTACTGGCAGGTGCCCTTGACTCCCAGTGCTAGAGAGAAGTCAGCCTTTGTGACTCCTTTTGGCTTGTATGAGTTCACAAAGATGCCCTTTGGGATGAAGAATGCCCCAGTGACTTTCCAGAGGCTGGTAGATCATATCCTAGCAGGAGCAGGAGGGTTTGCCCTTGCTTACCTAGATGGAATTGCCATCTACAGCCATTCCTGGCCAGAGCATCTTCAGCATGTCAGGGAGGTGTTGGGCAGACTACAGAGGGCAGGGCTGACCATTAAGCCGAGCAAATGTCAGGTGGGTATAGCGGAGGTCTCCTACTTAGGACATAGAGTGGGGAGTGGTAAGATAAGGCCAGAACCTGCCAAAGTGGAAGCCATTCAGGCATGGCCTGCACCTGTTACTAAAAAGCAGGTGAGGGCATTTTTAGGGACAGCAGGGTGCTACAGAAAGTTTGTCCCCAGTTATAGTACCATAGCTACTCCCCTCACAGACCTGACAAGTAAGAACAGGCCAGATAAGGTAGTGTAGACCCCAGTATGTGAGCAGGCATTCCAGAAGCTTAAAGAAGCTTTGGGAGGACCCCCCGTGTTAGCCAGTCCAGATTACCTCAAAGAATTTGTTGTGAAGGTGGATGCTTCAAACCATGGGGTGGGGGCTGTACTTAGCCAGATTTCTTCAGAGGGGGAAGAGCACCCAGTGGTTTATCTCAGTCAAAGGCTCCAACCCAGGGAGGAATGCTATGCAGCTGTAGAAAAGGAATGTCTAGCCATAGTGTGGGCATTGCAGAAACTTCAGCCTTATCTGTATGGAAGGAAATTAACTGTTATGACAGATCACAACCCCCTAATATGGTTAAACAGAGCCAGCCAGCAAAATGCCAAGTTGCTAAGATGGAGCCTAGGGTTGCAAGCATATGATATGTCAATGCAGCATCGCAGTGGGAGTAGCAATGCCAATGCAGATGGGCTCTCAAGACACGGAATGGGGTAAGGTACACTCAGATAGGCCTAACCCCCTCAAGGGTCACTTGAAAAACTAGCTTGAGTTCTCTGGGTGGGGACGGTGTGTGAAGGCTGCCAGCCTAGCCAGATAGAATTTTATAGATAATTCTGTCATTTATAAATACAAATGTTGAAATACAGGCTTGTTTTCTTAAATGAAAGAATATGCTGTGAAATGTTGAACTTCAAAAAAATGTAACAACATTGCCCTCTGCTGTAAAGAAAGCTAAGCATTTCATGTCTGTCCTTTGAAGTTAAAATTACTTCATGCCTGTCCTTTGAAATTAAAGATTTGGAGTCATTCCATCTGGGCTAACACATTCTTTCTATTGTTTTAACCAATAGTTAGATTGCTAGATTTAAACATGCAAATGTATTTTTATTGCTCTGATTTCTGCCTAGGTTTAAAAGAATGTAGATGCAGTTTCTGTTGGCCTGGGAACTCCAGGAAGGGTGAAGAATGATGTAATGTTTATCAGAACTGCAATTTAAATTTAAACAGAGAGAACCAGAGATTATTAAGCATTTTTGTCTTGACCACCCAACTCACAATACTGTCTTGCTCATATGTAAGTTATCTTAGACTTGTGTTTTCTTTTAGAATTGGCTAGGAACTAGAAAGATTAGACTAAGTGTTTTTCTGTGATGTCAGAACTGTACTACTGAATTATTTTAAGCATTTCTGTGTGATCTCTGAACTCTTGACTAGCACTGTGTAGTAGAAAGTATTGTCTTGTGGTTTTAATTATTTATTATTACATATTTTTAAACAATTTTAACCGTGGCTGTTTTGTGTAGGGATAAGTTAAGCTCTAAGAGTACATTGCATGTATATAAGGATCCTTGTACCAAGTCACTCCAATAAGCCTTGACTGTTTAGTTATACTACCAATTGGATAATAATATTGCACAGTAATAATTGGACACCCTTTTAAGGGTCTTTGAGTAACTGATAAGTATTAGCTGGGTGATGGCAGGGATTTCTACCATACATTCAGGGTAAAAGGGGTACAGCTGGAGAACCTGTGCCAGCCTTCCCAAGGAGTGTCTGTGTGGTTGTATAAACGTATCTCATAGTGTGTGTGTGTCAGCTACTTGGGCAGGGACATGAAGCATTGGTTGAACAGAGGGGGTGTTGGAGATTTTAGCTTGCCCCACTGGCTGAGATCTGGACTCTATAGCTGTGCCAGTGGGGAGCCTTATTGGGGACCTTGAGAGCAAGGGAGCAACCAGCCCTGGACTGACTGTGATCTCTGTGTACTCTTAAGGGAAATTGCACTTTACTGTGTGTATTTGTTATCCTTTCCTCATATATGAGATGCCCCCTCTGGTGTTAGTGGTGAGGATTGAGGCTCCTTGATTGCTGGGACAGGGCACGGGCATCACAGTCATCAGCAATATTTGTCAGCCATAGACCTTTTGTTTTAGCTTGCACATCCAATAAGTAGATTCCAAACAATAGGGACCCCAGCACAGATCCCTGTGGAACACCACTGGTTATGGGTCTGCTAGTGGAGGTAGAGTCACCTGTGTTGTGCATTCTATCACTGAACCAGTTTGCAACCCACCTGACATCTCCATCTGGGTGAGTTTATCAATGATGTCTGAGTGGGCAATAGTGTCAAAGACCTTGGCTAAGTCCAGGTAGGCCATATGCATGGATTTGCCTTTTTGCAGGGCTTTGGTGACAGTCTCAAAGAAGTTCACCAAGTTCAAGAGGTAGAATCTCCCTTTAATGAAGCCAAACTGATTTGGGTCAAGCATTTGGAGGACTCCTATATCTTTATTGATAAGGTCCATGATTATTCTTTCCATAGCCTTGCAGATTAGGCTGGTCAGGTTTATGAGTCTATAGTTCCCAAGGTCTGTGGAGGCACCTCCTTTATGTAACACAATGACGTTTGCTGTTTTCCATTCAGCAAGTACAAAACCGGTGCTTAGACTGTCGTTGAAAAGAGTACCTAGCGGTGCAGCTAGTTCCTGTTCTAATCTATTTTAACACAGCCTGGGATATTAGAAGGTCCCACAGAGGCTGTGTTTTTGGCTTTGGAGAGAGTGTTTACAACCTGCTCCTTGGAGATACTAGGTGGAGGGCAAGTGGTAGGGATGATTTGGGGGATATGTGGTGGGGAGAGGGAGGAGAAGTTTTCACTGAATCTGTCAGCTAGCAGGTTGGCTATTTCTGCAGGTTCAGTATATGTGGTGCCATTAACAACCAGTTAATTGCAGATCTGGGTTTTTCCTTTAAGATTTCTGATGTAGCTAAAGAAGGCCTTATGGATATCCTAGTGAAGGAGGCTAATTTGGATTTATAGTTAGCTTTAGAATGCCTTACAAGGTATCTTATTTGCTTGTTTAGGCCGAGGAGGGAATGCTTCCAATTCAGAGACCATTCCTTCCTGCTCTTGGACAGCAATGTCTTTCTCTTATTGTATAACCTGTTAATGGATGATGTCCACAAGGCAAGCTGGTTCTTTCTTAAGGATCTTGTTTTGATCCATCAGGTACAGCTGAGTCAATACATCTGTGTAGATGCTTATACAAGGCATTGGTGTAAATCCCAGTATAGGTGTCCATGCATTAGTGAGGGCAGGGGCTATGAAGATATCAATGCCATCATGTATTAGGTTGTAATTGGCTTTGGAGAATATTTTTAGTCTAGTTTCTGCTAATGGGGATCAGATGTTATTGTTACCTCTAATCAGACTAATTTATGATCAGACCTCACTAGGGAGAGCCCCACACATGGTGTGGTGCAATGATCACCCAAGTTAGTGAGCACCAGATCCAGAATGTTTTGGCCCCTTGTGGGGTTGTTAACCAACTGGTCCAGTGCATTGGAGCTGATGAAGTCCAAGAACCTTTGGGCAAGTGTGTTAGTACAAGTATACTTTATCCAGTCTATGGATGGGCAGTTAAAGTCACCTAAAACCATGCTGTTTGGTTGTATATTGAGCAATTCAAGTAAATCTAAGTATGCAGTGTGGGTATCCTGGTTCATAGAGGACGTCCTATAACTGGCAATTACTTGGAGAGGGGTCTTACCTACAGTCAATTGGATCTGGATTAGTTCAAGGGAATTATTTTGTTTAACCAGTCGAGAGGTGTATTTATCTTTGATGAATATTGATACTCCACCTCCTTTAGTTCTCACACTTTCAAGTTGTGGTCTGAATATGTGGAAGCCATTACAACCCAGTATGGCCAGGGTGCTTTCCACATCCTTAAACCATGTCTCTCTGACTTCACAAATGTCAGCATCTTCTAAGGTGAGGGCTGCTTCCAATGAGTGCAGTTTTAGGTTTAGAATCCTAGTGTTTAACAGCATAACCTTGAGGTTGCTTTTTGAAGATATTTTTACATCAGGAATTTTGTCGTTGTGACATTGCCTAAAAAAGGCACTATGGAGAGGCAAGAGCTTTAGCCAGCAACCAAAATCCCAGAGGTGACAGATGAAGATCATCTCTGGCAAAGCAGCATGGTCTATCTACCATGTCATCCCAGGCTGACAGGTACTGGATCCCCTCAGAATGACACCAGAAACTAAGCCAATTGTCGAACTCAATCATTTTTTTGTTTATCCTGTGGTATCGTTTTAGGTGAAGGTAGTATGCTGCTCAAGGCTATGGACATACCTGCCTGAGATACATATTCAGAGAGTTCAGTCATGTCTCTCTTCATATAGTCCAGTGAGGTATGTATCAAGTTATTCACACCAACATGAACTATGATTCATGTTAATATTCAAATGTTTTTTAAAATATTGAAAAAGTTCTGTTCTTTTAGTACCCAATGTAAATGCACAAACTGCTACAAGTCTTATTAACTGTCCTTTAATACAACTATCTAATATCATTAACCTTCCTGGACAAACATAAACTTTATATATTGTAAAATAATTCACCTTATATGCTACAGTAAACTCTCAGTTAACTGTAACTCAAGCAACCAGAAAAAACATTTGAAGAAATACAGTACAATTTTCATGTGTTGCACTTTCTGTTTCCCTCCTGCAGAAACATACCTTATGTTTTTTAAAGTTTTAGAGTGCTAAAAGGAAGATAGGAATAAATTCCCTCTCTCCCCAACCTAAGAACAAGTCAAACAAAACAAATAGTATAGGGTACAGTATTAGTCAGACCTGTCTTTAATAGTAACTCTCAAGCAACCAGAAATTACAGTTATCCGGAATCTACCAATCTCCATGGGTGCTGTTTAACTGAGAGTTTGCTGTATTATGATTACAGAACATAATTCAATTACCCAAAGAGCTTATGATCTTTCCTCCTCGTGCATGCTTTAACTGGTCTTTCTGCTTTATGTTAATTGTTTAGCTAATGACCCTACTATATCGTATCATAAATGTTTACACCACTGTACCACAACAATTATTCTGCTTTCATTTCTAATATTGTTTACATTAAATGAATGGACATAAAATTATCCTTTACCTTTCTCTGTATCAGTTTGCCATTCATGCATTTTTTGTATCTGCAACTCAGTTACCCACAGTAATATATTTCATTTTGTTTCTTTTATGTATCTTTTAAGTATCTTTAGATTTTTAAATATATTTTTTCCTGCAAACAGCCATTCTTTATCATTTTCTCATTAATTTACAGAAATATCTTCCTCCCCTCTCTTTGCTGTTACTAAGTAATGCTTCTTCACCAGTTAACTCAGCATACACAGTTATAATATTTTAAATTTCCAACATTTTAACCCTCTCCAACACAATCATATCAACAATGTTCATTAGATTTTCAATACCTGCAAGATGGATTGCAGTTTTTAGCTGGATAGACTATCTGTCCACATACCTTGCATCACCTTTTCGTACACTCATTAATCGAATAATCTCTACAGTACAAAAAAAAAACACATTTTATGCTGCCCTCAATAGATAACAGCTCCTTTGATTTAATTAAGCATAATTTTACATGGAATATGCTTTACATTTTTTTTCATTTTCTTCCAGTGTTACCCTTATTTCCCATCCTCCAGTCCAAATTTTTCTTTCATCATTTAATTTTTTTCCATAGATTGCACAGACTGACATAAATAGAAACTAGTCCTTAATGTCCTCTTATTCTAGGTCACCCAACCCAAAATAAACATTTAATCTCCTTTTTTTAACACTGGAATAGCTACTGGAAATGCATTTTCATTCCAAGGATACTCCAGCTTCTTTGAGGTAATTGCATACATAAATGTTGTACATTAATTTAAATATCAGAAAAG
Organism: Protopterus annectens; assembly: GCF_019279795.1. Classification (NCBI taxonomy): domain Eukaryota; kingdom Metazoa; phylum Chordata; order Ceratodontiformes; family Protopteridae; genus Protopterus; species Protopterus annectens. The sequence goes on along the minus strand of NC_056730.1, from coordinate 525,750,728 downwards.
TAACATTACAAAACTGCTCCTTTCCAAAATGGATTAAAAACGAATGTACAACATATTAAATCCTAATCATTCAACTATTTTTGTCCCATAAAACATACCTGTCAATGACCATGTTTTGTTTTTTGAAGAAATCTTTACCATAAGTTTTCTTTACTGCCTAATACTTCGCTTTGTTCTTCTCTCTGTAGCAGCCACCATCCCTTCATATGTTCTCTTTGTAGACACTTCCTCTCACACTTCCTGTGGGTTTGAGTGCACTGGTGTTTGTGGTTAACATTTCCACTGCACACCATCTTCCAAACTTCTAGTTCCACGGACCAATTCAACAGCCTGCGACTATGGAATGGAAACACTGTCCTTGGGTTTATGTTCACTCATCAAGTGACATAAAACAGAGACTACCAAATCTCTTTCTGCAAGTACTGTAACCAGAGGCACCCCTCTCTTCTGAGCAACAGGCAAGTTTGCAGACTCCTTCTCATCCATAACTACTGTTGCCAGTAATTTTTCCACAGACTGTTCTTTGATATAAAACAACTTGCAGCAGTCCTCATGCTCCTCCTCCATTTTACTCCTTCCTGTTGAAACCCACTGGCTTGCATACCAGAAAAGATTAGGGGAAGCTCCCCAGTTTACCTAGTCAGTATGAATTCCATCTCAGATCTCCCCTGAAAAGAGCTGCCTGTCTGGTGAAATTAACCAGGTCAACAAACCATAAACAAATAAAAATAAATAGCTCTGTGTTAATCCAGTGTCTGCTAGCATTACATTTTCACATCCCAGTAGATTTCAGACATGAAGATACTTCTTAAATCCCCTTCATGCAAACTCTGCCTAAACATGTCTGCAGTCAGTGCCTTGATTATCCCATTGGAATCTCCTAAGGCCAAGTATTTTGTTTTTTACTTTATACACATGGAACACTACAAACTGTGATACTCATATATTCATTTATTTATTTATTTAACATTTGTTTACCGGGAAAGTCCAACTTGGAACGGACTAATTTTCAGCAGAGGCCCAGGGAGAAATACTCCAGACACCTGTCTTTGCAACATGGGTGGAAACCGGAGCACACAGAGGAAACCCACACGAATGCAGGGAGGACATGCAGATTCCACACAGAAGGCATCCCAACCAAGAATCAAAATGGAGAACCTCTTGTTGTGAGGTGACAACACAAATTGCTGCATCACTGCACCCAACAAAATCTACATGCTCCCCTTCAAGGAAGTGAACCCTGGTCTCTCGCATGACAACCCCAGCAAAAAAGACCACAGTGAAGATCTTCTCAAAAGCAAACTTCACACTTCTTAAGACTGGAGTGGTATCCTTCAAGGCCCCAGAGCCAGTGGAAACCACAACCCACGCTGCTGAAACCCTTACAAATGCCTTCTACGAGCACCTCCAGGAATGTATGGATCAAGCAATCCCTAATAAAATCAAGACCATTTCCACCAAAGGCAGGCGCCCAGTCTGGTGGACCCCAGCCATAAACAAACTCTACAACAAGAGGAGAAAGCTACTACATGACAGAGCAAAATCCCTAAAAGGGAAGGCATCTCTGATCACTAATAGCAAAAAACTACGATCACTCATAAAATCATCCAAGGCCAACTTTGAGAGAAAAATCGCTAATGACACAAAAGACAATCATAAGGCCTTCTTTAGCTATGTTAAAAACCTGGGTGGAAACTCCCAGATATGCTCAGAATTAGTCCAAAATGATACAAAAATCACTGAACCCACAGACATTGCCAACATACTGGCAGACAGGTTCAGTGCAAATTTCTCCCTCCCCCCCAAAAGGAGAAATATCTATCCCACCAGAGTCTAGCCTCCCAAACATCTCAGATGCCCAGGTGAGAGCTGCTCTCTCTAAAGCAAAAAACACAGCATCAATGGGACCGGACGGTGTCCCCAGCTGTGTGCTACACGAACTCAATGAGGAACTAAACCCACACATAAGGCTGATGTTTAACCTTAGCCTTACTACAGGATACGTACCCAAAGAATGGCATACGGCAACTGTGGTCCCACTCCACAAAGGCGGTGCTTCTACGGACCCTGGAAATTACTGCCCCATAAGCTTGATGAGCCTTGTCTGCAAAGCTATGGAGAGGATCATAATGGAACTCATAAATAAAGACATTGGGGACCTACAGACACTGGATCCTACCCAATTTGGCTTTGTCAAGGGCATATCCTGCCTCTTGAACTTGATCGACTTTTTCGAAACAGTCACTAAGGCCATTGATGAGGGTAAGGCAGTTCACACAGCCTACCTTGACCTAGCAAAAGCGTTCAACACAATACCCCACTGGGGCATCATAGAAAAGCTCACCAGCTTAGATGTAAACCCATATGTCACAAGATGGGTTGCAAACTGGCTCAAGGACAGAACCCACAGGGTTAGAGTTGCTGGTGCCATGTCAGACTCTAAGCCGGTCATGAGCGGTGTCCCACAGGGCTCAGTCCTGGGCCCCCTCTTGTTTGGCATTTATTTTTCTGAAGTGCAGGCAAACATAGGGGGATTGTGGCTGACAAAATTTGCAGATGACTGCAAACTGGGCACCATAATTGACACTCCATCAGACACAGACATCCTCCAGAGAGGTCTCATAGAAATGGATAACTGGTGCCAGAGCCATGGCCTTAACCTAAATGCCAAAACATGTATAGTCATACCCTTTGGGAAAAACAAGGTAACCCCTAATTACCACATAGGTGGTAATCCATTAAACACGGAAGAAGTTATCAGGGACCTGGGGACCCAAGTTGACAGTAACCTCTCTTTTGACACTCATATTGCCAAAGTGGTTAGGAAGACCTTCTACATTGCCCACCTGATCATGAAGGGATTCACATCCAGATCAGGAGAGGTCATTGTACCCCTGTACTCTTCACTTATCAGACCAATGATTGAGTACAACGCCCATTGAATGTACCTTACCCGACACCTGCAGCAGTTGGAAAGACCCCAAAAGTTCCTCACCAAAAGGATAAAGGGGCTCAAACATATGTCATACGCTGCCCGACTGAAGAAACTCCAGCTCTATTCAGTCGCATACCGCCTGCTCAGAGGTGATCTGTGCCTGACATACAAGGCCATGTCCAACCCGAATTAATGGACATGCTCCACCTCAAAAAATCCAAATCCACCAGAGCCACGAGAGCAAGAGACTTAAACCTCAACACGGATATAAATAGGATGTGCTGGAGGGACAGATTCATCACCCACAGACTCCCTACACTATGGAACAGAATCCCAGTCCATGTGAGGCAGAGCCCCTCATTGACTCTGTTCAAGAGAAATCTTGACGAGTGGATGGGAGATCGTAGGTTTACCCCGGGAATCATCTCTGTGTCACTGCTGGACAGAGGCACAGCAAACTAATGGGTATAGTATTCTCATCCTAAGGGGTGGTGAAAGCCACACACACTCTGGCTAGGCTTATAAATGCCCTAGGGCAGATAGCCTAGTATGAACCTATGAACCTATGAACCTATGACAGGTGGGGATACTCACCACTATACTAATGAGGAAGATGGTCATTTAAGCCAAACCAACTGCATAACCCCAAACTCTGAGAAGATTTCCATAAATGTAAGTACTATTCCATCCTGAATTACTTGTGCTTGAAACCACAATCCTTTCTCAGCCAACTGGTGAAGTTTTCCATTATCTACTGCAACATTATCAGAAAAGATGCTGAAATGATGCCCAGACATCATCAGATTACCTTAGTTTTTTTTTCATTGTTGTGTTTGTTTAAGGGACTTAGTTTTTTGATGAATAGGAAAGTTATGACTATCCTTAGTGACTGTTTCACAGGGTAGGTGCTATCCTTTTTATTGCAATCTGAATTTTCAAAAGCCAACTTGCCAAAACACAACTTTTAACTTTACAGCCTTTGTGGCTCAGCATTGCAGTTCATTGCACAGTAATAATTGGTAGTGTGCATGGCACTGGGTACACACACATTGATATTAATCTGTGTTCTCAGTTAATATGGTAAAATACTGAGTAGGTGCTACCTTGTTGGTTATCAGTCTTCACCATTATGGGACAAATAAATGCATTTGCTTCTGTGGTGTTGCTCAAGATTCCCTTTTGTAATTCTAAGACTTGTAACTGTGAGTACTGGAAATATAGAAAAAAAATGCTGAAAATGCAGGAGAACAGTGAATGTCAAACATAACTGTTCTCCTTTAAAGTTTTCTTTTGCAGGGCCAACCTTCCATGCATCTCCCACACCCTCTGTACTTACATATACCAACTCCTAGATCACCATACAACACAGAAGAGGGATAATCTGAAACAACAGCAATGTTGAACTTGTTAAATGTAAATCTGCACTTTCACCCATTCAGATTCACTATTACAGGCCTTGCACTTATGAGTCTCAAACTACCACAGATTTACTGTTGCCACAGTCAGGTTGGAATTGTTGAGCTAGATTTTGCTGTGCTCATATACTGAAGTCTGTAGTTTGCATTAAAGGAAAACTATACCCTCTCCTAAAGTTTAACTGAATCCTTAGATTTCTTTTATCCCTACAATATGTTTCCAGTATTATGCAGGTACCAGAAACCTGCTAGTAATTTTTAAAACTTAATTTCCTTCACTTAGAATCAAAGAAAGGGGAGACCCACCTACTTTTTTTAAGCTTGACTTCTCACATACTTTGCAGAGGAATTTTCCTCCACCTGCATGACATACCATACGCACTGAAAAAATTGTAGTTTACCCTGTCAGGTACTGCTGTCAATCTTAGATGTGCGATTAATACTGCTAATGTTAGGAGCACAGCAGTTGCTATAAAAAAGACAGAAAGCTTTGGAACTGTTTTCCACTGTTTTTATTACAGAGGAGAGGAGAACTTAACACTCCTCTTTCATAACAAAACAAAGCAATTAGATCAGTCAGTGATTTAAAGGCAGTTGTCACCTCTTCTGTCAAACTTACATAAGAAGTATCACAATATTGAAATACTAAGCTTCATATGTTGGTAATTTATAATAGTTTGTATGTTAAGATAGCTGAAATATATCAAAGATTTCTGTGACATTTTGAGAAAAGTTAGAAAATGTTTTTTCTTGTAAAGTATCAACACATTTACCAATTTCAAGCCCCCACCCCACACATGCACAGAACTGAACTACAGAAAGAGAGACAAGTGGCAGCCATATCAACTAGGTGCACTGATACTGTTCATAAAAAGGTCTTTTATGCTTTTTTGTGACATCCTTCCAGAGGGGGATGCATATCTGGTACACACAGATCCATGGCAAGAGACTCCCGCTGACTGTGAGCCGGTCCTTACAGAAGGTAGAGACAGAGTGCTTGAGCATTTTCTAGTGCACAAAGGGAATGTGACTATTGATGGCAACCATAATATACAGCTGACTTTACTTTAACATATGTTTACTATGTAAAAAGGGAATCAGAAGTATTTGACTGTGTTTAGATGCACATATCTGACTGTGTCTGTCTGTGAATGTGTGCATGCATAAATGTATACGGGTCTACTTCACAAACCTGAAATACCATATTACTGGCTTTTAAATAACCGAGAAAACAAACCCGACAAGTCAAAAGACTGACCGCCCGGAACATCAAAATTTCACTCCAGTTAAGTAACCACTTGGCCAACCTACAAAAATGGATTAAAACTGAAGCAAACTATACCCACACCCTACCCAACTAAATATACCAACTCCAGGATCGCACTATCACAGGGGTAAGGGGCAAAGTTCACCATGGTGGCCAAGTGGTAACTTATCTGGAGTGAAATGTCGACATTCTGGGACATTGGTATTATGTTGTTTTGGCTTTGTCGTCTCAGTATTTTAAAAGTCAGGTGTGTGGGATTTCAGTCTACTGAAGTAGACCTATATATATATATATATATATATATATATATATATATATATATATATATATATATATATATATATATGTATGTATGTCCTTTAAGTAAAAACAAATCAAAATGGAAATTCTGTGTAAGTGTATATGTGCATCTACACGTGTGTGTGTGTGTGTGTGTGTGTGTGTGTGTGTGTGTGTGTGTGTGTGTGTGTGTGTGTGTGTGTATAAAAATGTATGTAGCATGTATAATACTATAAGTGAGATGTAGTATAGTGTAGCATGTATAATACTATAAGTGAGATGTAGTATAGTGTGAATATATCTACAGAGAAATATGCAATAGATATTTTTGTAAGTAGTTACACATTCGCTGACATATGGATGTGTATGTATGTGTGTGTGTGTGTGTGTGTGTGTGTGTGTGTGTGTGTGTGTGTGTGTAGATATTTAACACACACATATACAAATGCACACAAATATATACACACACAGACAAGGCATGTGCGTGCATGTGTCATCATCCTAATCAGCCTCCTTTCTCCTACTTTCTACATGTCCCAAATCTTTTTCACCATACTAGTTATTAGGCTCAACTGTAAGGGTTGTTCCATCAAAATTTGTAGGTTTAGTATGTTTTCATAATATCATAGGACAACGAAAGTGATGTTAATATATATTTATCCTCCCACCCTTTTCTTTTGTGAAGCCAAAAAACATTGTCTTTCTTATTCCGAATCATTTAGAGAATGGTAACATCTTACAGTGCTGCGAATTGTGCAATATGGGTGCATATAATTTATTATAATAAAGTTAGCATATTAGAGTTAAGCATTATTAATGTATACATTCTAGTAAATGTTTGTTTTATTTATTCACTGTCACACATTGGTTATGTGTTGCACATGTAATCGTTGTAATTTTCTTTATGTCAGTATTTTTTCTTTGTATTTATTGTGCATTTATTACTTTTTATTATCTTTGCCAATGGAGCCCAAGTCATGGCTGAAAAGGGTCCTGGGACTAGTTCATTTTCCTGGTTACCAAAGTATAAATAAATATGAAATAGAAAAAAAGGGGGGTGAACATGACAGAAATAATTAAGTAGTAATCCATCCATCCATCCATCCATCCATCTACAACCCCTATTTCCCATTTTTGCACATGGGGTCAGGGTGTCACTACAATAGTGACAATCATCTAGAGCTAAGGTTTACAACGCTAGGTGGCTAGCCCTGCTATGGTGGTTCTTCTATACTACACACTCACATAAATACCCCTATGGCCAATTTAGAGTGTCCAAACCACCTACTGCATATCTTTGGTATGTGGAAGGAAATCCACATGAACACAAGGAGGACATGCTGACTCCATAAAGAAGGGACCCCAGCTGAGATTCGAACCAGGGAACCTCTTGCTTTGAGGCGACAACACTATGTGCTGCACCAGGGTAAAACACATTTTAGTTCTGAATCATTCATGACAGAAAAAAAAACTTCCCACTGAAAGCACTGGGAAGTAGCCAGACTTACTTTGGAGTCCTTTCAAGTACTACTTGGCATCTGTACATGATGCAGCCAGGATAATTTACTGCAGTGAGTGTTTTCACACCTCAGCATGAGAGTGTGGGGAAGGTCTGTCAGTTCTTTTAGAACTACAAAAGAATTATTTTACAAAAGCCAGCTATTTACCTACTTTCTTTTGCTGGATGTAGCTAACAACTATTTATAGCAGAGAACAAACTCTGACAGACACTTAAATGAGGCTCAGTCAGGGAAACGTAGAAGGCACTTTGTTACAGAAGGTGTGTTAGATGACAGTGCTTCACAGTCCTTCCATTCCATCTTAATGGCATAAGAAAACAACACCATTT
>NC_056730.1:525717983-525737983 GCF_019279795.1 Protopterus annectens | reverse complement strand
TTTCAGATTTTACCTTGGGAAAGAGAAGGAATGTCTTATAGCTGGTGCCAATAACCCAAAACAACTGCCTGACCACCATTTGTATGCTTTTTACCACAGACAAAATAACAGTCATTCACTTTAAGAGTGATATTTACTGGAATAGAATGATTTCCTTTGTCTTGTATCCCTTTAAACAAAAGATCATACACAGATAACATTTTTCAACAAAACTAGTGACATTAATAAGCCCTGTACTATTAATAAGCACTCTTATAGGCTTGAAACTTGTTGCACAGTGCCCATCTAATGTACAGTTATGAATTATGGTTATATTACATTGACTCCATCCAACCTTAATTTTTCCAGATCTCTGAAACATACAGTTCCATTCTGACGACCCATGAGGGTAATGCTATTTTGTCCTTTGGCTACCCAAGTTTCAAATAGTAAATTGGTCCATGTATCATTTGCCCCAAAGGGACTGTACCTAACATCAGACCACCATGTACAGTCGGGATAGCTGTGCATATCCAACAATTTGAAACATTAAAAGACAAAGCATATGCATATTTAATAGCCTGGTACGTGTTAAAGGTGGATGCCAAGCTGTATTTTCATCTCTTTGTTTGGCTAGTTTGTGAAAATAAAATGGCCAAAACAGAAAAATAACACTTACAATCACTAATAACAAAATTATTTTACAATGCCTTTGTGGGAAGGGCTGCTCCTTCCGGTATTTTCCTGCATTGCTACAACAGTCAGAAAAGTTCATACAAAACAGGATTACTACTAATCAGTGTTCCTCAGGGGAACTCAAATTCTTTTCCAACTCAAATTTCCTGACAATCTTGCAATGTGTCAGGTGGATCCAAGATGTTCGCTCCTTTATTCGAACTGCTGTGGGTGTCGAAATCAAAACCTGGTATGGACCTTCCCACTTTGGAGAGGCCCACGTTTTTCTTTTTACAATTTTAATCCATACCCACCGCCAGCCTTCACTTCCAGGATCCTGTTGTTCTTCTGATCTGAAAAATAATCATTCGTTAGCGAAGTGTTAGTTCTGGTCAGCATTTTCCTCATGTAATCTGCTATCTCTTCACCCCTCACATTCCGCAGGCAAAAGACCTTGCCATAATAAGGTCTCCCATATAGTAGTTCAAATGGTGTGACCCCTTTTGAAGTGGGAGATGGACAGGAGTGCCAGAGGTAAGCAGTTTATCCAAGACTGATGTGTCTCGCCATGAGTTTACGTAACTTGCCTTTGAGAATGCCATTATGGCGTTCAACCAACCCTGCTGACTGTGGGTGGTAGGCACAGTGGTGTTTTAGTTCCATCTGAAAACGGCAGCCAGCTTTTGAATAACTTGGTTTACAAAATGTGTGCCATTATCAGAATAGATGCGTGTGGGTAGCCCAAAATGAGGGATAATATTATACTGACAGGGCATCTGGATGTGTTACTGGAAAAGCTTCAACCCATTTTGTAAAAGCATCAATAATGACTAATACAAATCGCTTTGTTGAACAGGAGTTAGTTCAATAAAATCCATACAGATTGTGTGAAATGGATACGGAGGCAGCGGAAAGCTGCTGGAGTGATCACCACCATGGTATCGTGCACAAAGCAGGCATGATAAACAAAATCATTTAGCATATGCTATAAAGCCCTTGGTCCAGAAAATTTGCTGGGTCATTTGAACCATAGCAGCAGGGCCCAGATGAGATGGGCCATGCGTCACTAATGAGGCATACCTAAAAAGGTTTGTTGGCAAAACATACTTATCATTTGGACCTACAAAAACTCCTTGCTTTTGAATAGCCCCATATTTAACCCATCGCTGTTTTTCCTGAACTGTACTAAGTTCCTGCATTACTTGTAAAGTTTGTAGATCAAATTTATCTGTAGGATGAAGTTCCTTCTGTGTGGTCTCGAGTGCAAAAGTAGAGGTTAAGGCTACACTTTTGCAGTTTTGTCAGCTAGTGCATTTCCAAGTGATACTGGATCCTTGGCATTTAGTGTGCTGCGCACTTACAGATGGCCAATCCCGTGGCAGTTGGACAGCTTGTAAGAGGCTAAGAATTAAATCCTTGTGGGTTATTTCCTTTCCTGAGGCAGTAACCATTCCCTATTTTTCCATTGCTGTGCAAAGACATGGACCGTGGAAAAAGCATACTGACTATCTGTGTAGATAGTAACTGCCTTATCCTTGGAAATGGTACATGCTCTGGTCAAAGCAATCAATTCAGGCGGACAGATTCCTGGGGAGAGGTTTTGCCTCTAGTACCTTAGTCTCAGTTGTGACTGCATAACCCACTTGTGTAATACCTGCCTCATTCTGCTACGCATGACCCATCTACAAACAGGGTCCAATCTGAATTTGCCAAAGGCTGATCCTTAAGGTCTGGTCTTGGTAAGACATTAGAGTGTATTAAGTCTAAACATACGTGAGGGGCACCGCCATCAGCTGTAGGTAACAGCGTGGCTGGATTTAGAGTGGTGCACGCTCCAATGGTCATGTGTGGTTGTGATAGTAATGTTGTCATGCAGGACAAGTGTCTGCTAGGAGAGAGAAAGGTAACTTTATCCTGTAGAAGTATTACCGCGACAGAGTGCGGTAAGGTCATGAAACAAAACTAGGGTTGCAGACGCCTGCACGGCCAGTGCAGCTGCGACTACTGCTTGTACACAGTGTGGCAACGATCGTGCCACTGTGTCCAGTTTACTGGAATAAAAGCTAATGGTCTCAACTTATCCCCATAAATTTGCAACAGAACCGATGTCATAAAACCCTGCTTACAATCTACTGTCTGAACAAAAGGTTTATAGTCAGGAAGCTAAGTGTTGCGGATCCTGCTATCAGTTGCTTTACCCTAGTAAATGCCTGTATTGCCTTATCTGTCCATTTCAGCGCATCATGTGCTGCCATGGGAAGTGTAAAATAAGTTCTGAAAGTGAACTCACTTCCTCTGCATAATTGGGAATCCAACTACGACAAAAGTTAGTTATTCCTAAAAATGACATCATTTCTTTTTCGTACTGGGCATTGGTGCCTGTAAAATAGCTTCTTTCCTACAGTTATCTAGTTGTCTACCAGCATTTGAAATGGTATAGCCTAGATATCGTACTTCAATTTTACAAAATTGTAATTTAGATTTGTTTACCTTATGTCCCTCTTTCGCCAAGAAATGCAATAACCGAATAGTTTCGGACTCACAGACAGCCTCCGTGGGTGCAGCCAGTAAGATGTCGTCCACATATAACAGTAGATGACAGCCATGCTCCGGTTGAAACTGTGCCAGGTTTGTTGACATTTCTTGTGAAAAGATTGTAGGGCTTTCACAATATCCCTGCGGCAGTCTGGTGTAGGTGTACCGCTTGCTCATGAACGTAAAGCGAACCAAAACCTACTAGTTTCCTGTAGAGGGATGGAAAAATGCATTACTGATATCAATGACAGAAAAATACTTATCTGTGGGAAGGATATCATTTAACAAAACAGATGGATCTGGGACCATAGGAGCCCTTGGTACCACAGCAGCATTCACAGCCTGCAGATCCTGTACCATTCTCCAGGTCCCATCCGGTTTCCTTACTGGGAACAAGGGTGTGTTACACGGTGAATCTGTGCATGGAATTAAAACCCCAGCTTGTAATAGAGCCGTGATCACTGGTAGAATCCCTTCTTCTGCCGTTTTATTCACCGGATGCTGACGCTTGTGAGGTCTAAAGTCGGATTTTGGAGTTATTTTAAGCTGTCCTGCTGTTCTTATTAGCCCAATGTCATGTTGGACCATAAGGAGTCTGGCACTGATAGTAACTTCAATTCTTCCTGGGGTTAGGAGATATAGTCAGAATGGCCCTCCCGGGTGGCGTTAGCCTGTCTTCACGGAGGTGCACTGTTGGTCTAGCCTGGGTGACCCAATTTAGTCTTTGTACCTGTACGCCTTTACATGCCAACTGTTCTGGTGTCATTTTAGCCCATTCAGTAACTTTCCTCCCCACCAGATACCATGCCATTTGTTCTTCCCTTGTTACAGAGACATGTGCAATAGAATTATTGTGAAAAAGTAACTGCATATCTTTTGTAAGACTGCATGTAACTGCAGAATTTCCTGCTTTATCCCAGTATAGGTTTTGTAACAAGATTTTTGTGACCTTGTGTTTAAAGAATTGCTCTTCATATTTGTCGTCTGGTCCTACATGCTTTCTGTAGTACATTGTACAATGTAGTTGTTTAGCTACCACTGGCGGTTGTGTGCCATATTTGCTTAAGGCTAAATTAGTTAGCTCATTAACTACATTTTGTGGTCCAGTTTCGACAAGATCATTACTGTACCAGTAGTGTAAATCACCCTGCCCCACCTGCAACATAACATCTTGAATTTCTACTGTTTGGCTAGAATCCCTGATGCAGTCGGCACAGCTGCTATGCCAAACACATGCATCAAATCTCTCCTAATAAGTTTACAGGGCAAATTTTGGAAATAATGACTCGAAATCTGATAGTTTGGTTAGTTTCAGGGTCCGTAAACCATAAGGGTTTAGATAGTGGTTCTTTATAAATGCGCCATTGGCTGCCTTGACTAATACATAGTCATCAGAAGTTACATCAGATGGCACTGCAGAGGTTTTAGCAGGGTCCTGGAGGCCCCTGAATCACACAAAATTCTACATCCTTCCCTTCCACTTGAAGTGTGATAATCGGTTGTGCCTCTAGCTGCATAGTTACAGCAAGCTGTTAAATTAACAACCTGATATTCACCTTTGTCTGAAAAATCAGTCATTTCATTCTCCCATCCCGCGCATTCTCCCTTACCCTCTTGGTTACGCCCTCAAAAGCTTCCTCTTCACTCGCCTTATCGAGTCTGGCCCTCAGCTTTTTGTCCGGGTCTGATTCACCTCCACCACCATCATATAGTCATGCTGACTCGTGATCCGGGTGGTTTTAGTTCTTTCAGAAGACCGGCAATCCCTGGCAAAATGTCCCTTTCTGCCACATTTGAAACATTCTCCTCTTTTCTGTCTGCCTTCATAGTCTTTGGAATGTCCCACATTCCCTCTTCCTCTGCCCCTGCCTCTGCCCCTTCCTCTACCCCTGTTAGTCGGACCTTGCAGTAGCATAAGTGTCCCATCTTCACCCGTAAAGGTTTGAGCTTGTTTCCTTTTCCTTTCTTCTAAATATTTCTCTGCATGTCTTGCATACTCCAGTAAGGGTTGCAGACGTGCCGTCCGATGGTCTATCATATGTTTGTGAATGAAGTTACTGATTGCAGTCCTACATCCTTTTAAAAAGGCATTTTTTAACTGTTGTTCATAAGGTGAATCATCTTTTTGATTGGGTGGTTTGCTTATTCTACTATGGTTATCAAAACACTGGGTAAGTCTGTGCAAGTAGTTATCTACTTTTTCATCGTCTTCTTGCACACATCTATTGATACAGGTCCAGTCTGCCCTAGGCTTCCATTTTTCCATAATACGGTCTAGTAAATCCTTAACCTGCTTTTGGTAGGAGTCTGAATTGTAGGCAAGTGGTCTATCATCTTCCCTGGTTATGGGGCCCCAGTCCCCACAGACCAGGTGCCAGTCGGGACCCAAAATTTGTCGAACTACTTGCTCCAGCTCTACGGCATTTAGCTTGTAACTTTCTATCATGCCTGCGATATTTTCACAAAACTTGGTCATGTCTAATTTTGGGTGTGGTATGCCCTCCACAGCTTGGATGTCTTCCCGTGTCCAAGGTCGGTAAACTAAAATAGTGGGACCTTGACCGGTGTTCCTGCCTGTGGATTTGCTACTTCTATAAGGGGATATGAGTCTGTAGATACTATATTTAATTCATCTTCTTGCATTTCAGCTTCCTTACGTCCATTCTGATTTATCTATATTACGGTTTCGAGTTCCAGGGTTTCACCTACTTGTTTTGTCAGTACTACAGGGGTACAGTTTTATCCTGATTCTCTGTGTCATTTTCCTGATACTTGGGTGGACTAACCATGTCTTTTCTAACTGGATACAAGGGCGGGCTGTCGGTCACGACAGGCAACAGATGTCTCTCATCCTCTTTTCGGACAAAATGCATCTTTGCACTCGAGCCACCATCTCCTTATTTGAAAGTTGTTCCCTATGTCTCTTATTAGCTTCTTCTAACCATTTCTGTGCTTGAGGAAATCCTACCCTTTTTGTTTCTTAACCTTACCTCCTGTGTCCCCGCAGGTCTCTCACTAGATTTTGACATTCTGATTTATTCAAGGTACCACTAAACCCATAGTCTTTCTTCCATTTTTTATATATTTCAAGTTTTTCGGTGTAATTTAAACATATATTCCTCATCCTCAGTCCTTTTATTTAAGCAGCCCTTCCTAACACAACAACTGCTTCCTGTTCCCATTTTTCTTATTTAAAAGAAAACTGTTTCCTTTTCCTGAGATCTCTACCGGTCTTTGTAAAATTTTAAACAAAAGAAATTCCTTTATGACTAGTCCCTTTTAAATAAAAAAACTTTTACAAATAAAAGCTTACCTTGTCCTTCCGCCTGCTCTCGTCCGGCCCCCACTCCTTCTTTCCCCTCGTTTGTCACGGCCCCAACGGATCGAATCTAAGAGTGACTGGCCTCTACTTTTCTTCGTCGGAGGTCTTTCCATTCAAGGGAGCCCGAGAGGTTCTCCCCTTCCTGTACAGGTTTTTCAGTCCCTCTTATGTGATTCGACTTGGAAGAGGTGGCCCCACTTTAGGCCAGAAATGTCAAAAGATTTTTAATACTCTTAACATATACTGGAAGAATCACGCAGCAAAAGAAGGTAGGCCAAAAAAGAGTTTATTTTACATGCATGGAGACCTGCCACAAAAATCTTGGTTGCTAGCAGTCTAATTTCTACACACTTTACATGGGTTTTATACCCTCTTTCGTGCATACTCAGCAGCTGGTTACTAGACAAGGAATTTCAGTTAAGGCTATAAATTCACTCAGTGGAGCCTTAGATGGTAAAAAAGTCAGACACAAGATAAGTTGGTGCCTACATCAAGGTAACATCTATGCACTCCTCCTTGGTCAGAGGTCAGTCCCAAGATAGGCCTGTGCCTGGACCAAAGTAGCATCTGTGCATTCCTTTCTGGTCAGCAAATTCCTTACAAGAAAAACAACTCATTTTAGCTTATTTCTTTGCACGCAATGCAGTTTCACATTTTAACCCTTCCTGTACAGGATACAAAGATGTTGAACACAAAGATTCTTACTACAATAGGTTAAGAGAGTGTATGATACACTGGAGTAGTTACAGTATGGTAAGGTATGGGTCGAATGTTTAGAGACATACAGATGAGAAAGTTTTAGTTACTGCGGTAGAAGGGAGAGATAAGAGGCAAGTTAAATAAGTACGGTTGAGAAGAATAAATAATGAGAGTATATGAAGAAACTAGGGCCTGCAGTGGAGGAGAAGAAGTTGATGTGGAGATTGCAGAAGAAGAGGAATGGTATTTAGTTGGAAGGAATTATATTTAGTTGGAAGGAATGGTATTTAGTTGGAAGGAATGATATTTAGTTGGAAGGAATGGTATTTAGTTGGAAGGAATGATATTTAGTTGGAAGGAATGGTATTTAGTTGGAAGGAATGATATTTAGTTGGAAGGAATGTTATTTAGTTGGAAGGAATGGTATTTAGTTGGAAGGAATGGTATTTAGTTGGAAGGAATGGTATTTAGCCAGGAAATAAGCATGAGCAAAGCCATAAGTCAGCTAAGTGAGGCTTAAGAAGTTTTTTGAATTGAGAGGTGTTGGTGACAGTTAAGATATGTTGAGGGATAGAGTTCCAAGTTTTGCAGACATGGCTGGAGTAGAGAAAGAGAGAGAGAGAGTCTCCTGAACTGTTGTTTGATTTTGAAACTTGTAGTAGAAATTTGTTGGAATATTTAAGCAGTCTTTATTTGAGTATGGCTGTAGTAGATTTAAGTGTGGGACATTTATCATGTTGGTAAATCATGGTGTGGGTAGTTTTAAGTTGGGTGTAGGTTAAGAGTAAGATAATTCTAGCCAGTTGAGTTGTCATAGTGCATCACAATGGTGGGATCTATACTGGGAGTTTGTGGAAAATCTGCCTATTTTGTTGTAGCAGGCTTCTAGTTTTGTTAGCGCTATTCTTTTCTTTTTGGGTTTTTGAAGATAGGAGCAGCATAAAACAGGGTGGAGAGAAGGTGGGTTCTGGAAATAGATTGTCTAGTAGAAATAGTTATGATTTTGATTCTGTATAGACAGCCTAATTTATGTGTACTTTTTTAATGGTTAAAGATAGGTGTTTATCGAATTTCATGCTATTGTCCATTTTAATGCCAAGCAGTTTTGTTGCAGTGCATGTAAATGCTTGGGGCAAAAAGTTTTTTTGTTGCAGATTTGTCTATATATAATGTTTTTGGAGGGGTGTAGACACTGCCTGACCAGATAGGTAGGGAGGTGATCGCTGATGCTATCAGGGTGGCAGCCTGATTTTTAGAGTTGGGAAAGTTTATTACTTAGGATCCAATCTAGAATTGACTGTTGGTTGCTGTTCTTGTCAGTTCAGGTTGGACATTGTATTAGATGGGAGTATCAGTGCAGGTTGATGAAGTTAGAGGGGTTGTCTGAGGTGCAGGTGGACCGGTAGTGTTATTGTTTCCTGTGGGAATGCTAATGATACCTAATGTATTTAATACTCAATTGTAGTGGGGTTATTACCATGGGGATGTTCTTCTTCTTTTGGCTTTTCCTGGTTAGGGGTTGCCACAGCGGAACTCTGGTCCGCTAATGATTGGCCATAGATTTTTACGGTGCCAAGGTGCTAGCTCGATGCACAACCTTCAACGAAGGCACACCCATTTACGCATGTCTTTCAAACACCACTCGACTGCGGGGAGGACATGTAGACTCCACACAGAAGGCGCTCCAGCCGAGAATTGAACAGGAGAACCTCTTGCTGTGAGGTGACAATGCTACTGCTGCACCACCTTGGCTTCTTACCAGCGGGATGTAAAGTGCTATAATAGTTAGGTGTTTACTGGGATTTATTTCAAGTTGGCTAAATGGCATCTCGGCATTGTTGAGCTCTGGTGGGTTTAGTTCTAAACATTCTAGTTTAAGTGTATTTTTGTAAATAATAGCTATTCCTCCACTTTGTTTAATCTGTCTAGTCTGTGTATGTTGTGGCCTGATGGCAAAATTTCTTTGTCATTTATTCTAGGTTTCAGCCAGGTTTCAGTTATAACTGCTATACCATGGGAGTAAAGTGAGAGAGAGACATGAAAGTTATGTATTTTATTTGCTAGGCTCTTACAATTCATATTGAGGAGAAGTAGGTCTGATTCTTTATGGGTTAGAGTTGCAGAAATATGAGTGCATGTGTGGGACTGAGCGTTTGGGTCCTGCTGAGTATTGTGGGGCCAGGATTTGGATGGATATCATCACTGAGTTTAAGGTGTGATAATGAATAAAGAAGTTGGTTTGAGTATTTTAGTGATAGTTTGGTATTTTTTCAAATAAGGTGGTGGTAGAAAGCTTACATGTGTACCCATATAGGAAAATTTTGTTTTGGTGGTATTAAATAGATTTGGTGCGGTGTCAAAGTTAATAGGTGAACTTTGGGATGGGAGGGGATATGGATTGGATTGGTAGGTGAGCTGTAGGTTGTGGTTAACTGGTAATGGTAGGCTGTTAAATGAGTGAACAGGACGAGAAGAGTTATGATGGGTATGGTGAAGAATAACACTGTAACAGATGGGATCATGATAAATAATTTTAATTTATGGACTAGAAGGCTAGCTTTAGAAAATGGGTTTGAAGCTACGGTAGTGAGTGGTGGACTTAAACTAAAAGGGGTGTAGGTTAAGTAAAGGGTTGTTTGGTTGACAGGAGTAAGATGGTGGAATGGTAGAGTGGGGTATAGGTTAAGTAGAGTGTTTATTGGTGGATAGGACTTGTAGGGTAGAGTGTATTGATGGGAAGTTTAGGGAGTGTAGTGTGGGTTGGTAGGTGGTTAGTGATTAGATAATTGAAGGTAGTGGGTGTGGTTAGATTAAAATATATGTACGAGTATTGGAGTGGGTGGGTATAGGGGCTAGGGTAGGGAATGGAGTGGGCTGACCCAGGGGGGAGGCAAAGAAAACAATCAGCAAGCAGCAGAGGTAAATGAAGTTGAGCCCAAGCAGAAACTTACAGTATACCCTAGGTGGAATTATAGAGCTATATTAGTTATTTCCTGTTATGAAATTGTAGAGCTATATTAGTTATTTCCTGTTATGGCTAAGATACAGTGAGAATGCAAGACGGAGGTTATGTAGGGACCTTGCCAATATAAGTTATTCACTAAGGAGTTGGTGGAAGAGAGGAAAAGTAATGTATAAGCAGTAATACAGTAAGAGAAGAAAACGCAGAGTGCTGGATCAAAGAATGGGTGGGCTCCATAAGATGTATGCGAGACAACAGAGCAAACACAAGCACAGGCAATAAAACTGTGCTCTTTGAGTAGTCATTGCAGTATTTTACAAAAAATAAACCAAAGTAGACATATAGTGGTAGTACCCTATGCAATCTTGATGGGATTGTGCAGGACAGAAAGGTAGAATGTTGCCTCTGCTGTTACATACAGTTCATTGGAAGAGCAGCATTGCTGCTGTACTGTGTGTGGATCTGCATGGGATGCAAGTATGCTAGTTAGTTTTCAGTGATGGCAGCAGTTAAAAGACTGTAGAAAAGAATGGGAGATATCAGTAAAAGTAGCTCATAGACCTCAGTGTAACTTATACATTAATATATTAGGGAGACGGGGGTTAGCGATGGTAGTTCTAATAGTGGAGAGTAGTTTGTGGAGGAACATAGGTAAATTGGGGAGCAGAAAAGACCGTATCACTAACCTGAACCAGCATTACAAACAGATTCACATATCTTTTACAACAGTAAATAAAACCACAGAATGTAGGGAAACAGTTGCACTTGACACAATGCAGCTTATCTAAGTTTGTTTTATGTATCACTTTTAAAGATATGTTTGCAACGTAAGCTTTAGCTATCAGTCTAGCCAATACAATAAACTATGACCATATAGGTACACTAGTTCACAGTAGAATGTCTCTTGTCTCTGTTTGTCATATACTAACATTCTAAGCTTGCTGTAAAATTTAAAGATATATTTGCAACATAAGCTCCATCTCCTACAAGTTGATAAAAGGAGACCATATTGGTATTCTAGATCTCAGTACATCTCTTAACTCTGTTTCATATATACTAACACTCTAGATTTGCTATAAAATAACGATTTTCAAAGCCATGTAAGGTACAATGAAGGCAATAATAGTGACTGGAACACTGGTTCATACTTAGTTTGCATTGTTATTGCGATTGGTCTTGTATACGCTAAGTAAGCACAAAACCACTGTGCATCTATTAGTCAGTGTGATGGGTATAGTAACAAATTACAATGTAAGCATCTACTCCTGTATTTGTTATATTACTATAGTAAATAACAATAAAATAGATGGAAGTGGGATTCACTTCCATGTGAAACACTGTGATGCTGGTGGGAAGGAGTATGGTAGTTATCTGAATTATGCTACTAAGGGCAGAGGGATAATTAGAACTTGGCAGCTATGTGTGATTCTAGGAAATATTTGAGAAAAAAATTAAAGTTAATTACCTTCGGGGGTGATACTAAGACAAGCTAAAAGTAAAAAATAAGTGCGAAGATGTGTGTGCATGAAAATTCTCAGTCACAGAGGACATAGGGGAGTGGAAATGGTAAGGGTCAGAGACAGGCCACACAAAAGGACAGAGTCAAGGCAAATCAAAAAAAAAATATGTTGACTGCATGTGCAAATACTTAAAACACAAACACAAATATCTATGTATGTATGTGTGTATATGCATACATATATATATATATATATATATATATATATATATATATATATATATATATATATATATAAATATATATATATATATATATATATAAATATATATATATATATATATATATATATATATATATATATATATATATATACACACACACACAAATATATATATATAGTTTACTATCACATTTCTGAAAATCACTCAGTCAAGTGATGACTTAATCGAAAAAAAACAGTGAAAATGAAAACATCGGCTACGCAAAATGACGAAAAAGGTAATGTCGACATGTCTATATTCAACAATGTCAACATTACCCACTGTACTTTGCAGTCCAGTGATTTCCAACTAACATTTTGCAGGGGAGCAAGCCCCCCAGCACTCCCTCATGTTGATCCTTCATCAATTCCCCACACACACACCCTGCTACTTATATTTACAAATTCCAAGATCGCACTACAATGAGGAAAAGAGTACATTTCCTGATACCCACTCTAGTGCGATCCCCAAGCAGAACGTTGACCACACAACAGCGAATGCACAATAGCATTTGCTGTTCTGGACTCAACCATTTTCGGTTTGGCATTATGTGAACTGGAAAACAGCCTTTCAACCATCCCAGTTGGAGTGACTGCCATCTGAAATTGTGATATATATATATATATATATATATATATATATATATATATATATATATATATGTATAGGTCTCTATCAGTTGATCGAGTTTTCAGAAACTCAAACTCTATATGGTCGATACTATATGATCAAGTTTTTCAAAACTCAAAGCTTTTGAATGGAGGTTGCGGTACAGTGGGGACTGAGAAATTTATCCTTTTCCTCACTGTAGTGCGATCTCGGAGTTGGTATATCTAATTTAAAAGGAGGTGTGGGGGTGCAGCCTCCCCATGTCGGGAGTACATGTACATAAACAAGGCAGATTTTTGTGGGGGGGTTGTGATGTTCGATTTTTTGGAAACTTGATCATATATCGATATTTTTTTTTGAGTTTCAGAAAAGTCAATTATCTGACATAGACCCATATATATACAGTGGATATAAAAAGTGTACACACCCCTGTTAAAATGTCAGGTTTTTGTGATATAAAAAAATGAGGCCACAATAAATAATTTCAAAACTTTTCCCACCTTTAATGTAGCCTTTAGCCTGTACAATTCAATTGAAAAACAAACAAATCTGTTAGGGGAAAAATATAAAAAAAATAAAAAAATTGTGCAATACACTGGTTGCATAAGTGTGCACACCCTTAAAGGGACAATCCCAGCATTTAAAATTCGAGTCCACAGTAAAGCTGACCAATGCTACGCCTACTTTTCACGTCACTCACTTTCCTCACCCACAGTGTCCTTTTTCTTTTCAACATCCTGTATAGTTTCAATCCCAATCCTATATTTTCTCCCAGTCTCAACTACAGCTTGATTTTATGGTCCTGTCTCAGACTGTTGAATTTTTTGTCTCATATTTTCGGCCTGTTTTTCGTATTAGTGGTAAACTAATGCAAAACCTGCTATTCTATCAACTTTCTAAGTTTGCAAGATCAGTATTTAAAAATGTCCTGATTTTTTATTCTAAAATGCTGAGAGGTACGGCAGGGTTCCTTCACTGCTTTGCAAGTAATCACTACAATGATAATTTAGTTTTATTGCGATCATTCATTGTGGTTAATTTCTACAGTAGCCACAATGAACGATCGTTGTAAAAAAAACATTTACTGTCCAGAGCAGTTGTTCCCTGCTTTATTGTAGGCATTTTTTTTTATTTCTTGCTTTGAGTTTGCACAGGTAGTCTTGTGTTGGGTATAAGTTACAAACTTATATTATGCTTAAATTATGTCTAGTAACATGCAGCCATTAGTAGATGACCTTGCAGTTCAGTTATACAATATAGTTATACGAAGTGCAAGCTGTGAAATTTGGTAGCTATCAGCACAAAAGTGGGATTACTTCCCCTGTTTATTTTGATCTACGAGTGATTATTTCACATCCAGTACTGCTGACTCAGGTGTGTACTTTAAAGTGTTTATAGCGAAAAGATTATCTTTGATGTTTAACCTGATTCACGTGAAAGCAGTTTTAAGCGTTTCCATTGATTGTGAGTGCTGCAAAAAACACGTGGGTACTGGCTGGGAATATTTTTCTTCTAATGTGGACACGTCTCTCTTGATGCATGTCTGTTAAGCAGCGTAATTAGGCACTTAATACAACTGATTAATGTCTTCAGAATTAGTCAGGGTTACATCAGTGGCGCTGAAAGTAATTATTATTCATATATAAATGAAGTAAGCAAATGGAAGACGAAACGGTTAATGTGTATGTAAAGTTGACTGCTCCTCTGCTGCACCATTTATTGTCCATAAGGTGTTGGGAGATTAAATTGTTTGGTTTGTAGTATAAGTATTGGAAACATCAGCAGCATTAAATTAATGTATGTTGGTTTTTGCTTCTGCTGTGCCACTGAACTCTTGCAACATACTGCTTGCGTAACCTTGTTCTGCTTTTGATGCATTCTGTTATTTTGTAGCTGTGAACGATGCAGTGTATGATATTAGCAACAATTTATTAATATAGAGTAATGCATTAAAACAGAAGGTCGTTGCGCGGCATGCACACCTTCAACTGCCTCTGATTTATCCGGATATTTTTGCCTTGGAACTAACATTTTTAATTTCTGACGAATCACTGAGGCTTATAAGCTAGGCAATAATGCCATACATTAGAATTTCAAAATACAGGAAATGTATGTTAATGCAAACTATGATGCTCTACTTTAAGCTGTCCCCGATTTTGAATCTTTGTCTTCCCATTATTTTTTGGCGTTGTCCAAAATGCTTAACTGAATAAGATGACCGGTATGGCGTCGTATGATTATTTACTGTTTGATAACCTAGAGATGTTCATTAAAAAGCCTATCTAGACAAATATGCTCACAGTTCTCTCATAGCTTAGAGATAGTTGTCTTTGCTTTTACGTGTGTTTTTTATCTTTATATTGATCGATTAGGATTAGCCAATGGTCGGTCAGTCCTACAGCAAACTTATGCATTAACTTAACCCTAAGATGTTCTTTAGAGGTGTGCTTGTAAAGATTGGCTCACAAGTGTGAGAGATGACAACCTTGAGTTTCTTACTTTTAACAGGAACTGTTAAAGCATTGAAAAAGTGAGTCAGTCAGTGAAGAATATGTTGCAATCAGGGGTGTAGCAAGATACAGCTCTCAACCTTCCATTTCCAGAATGTGGATCGCTACTTCTCCCAATGTAGAACAATTACAAATAACTCACAACTTCAGTTAAGAAAGCTACTGGATGACTAAAATGCATTACTTTGCATTTATAAAAAAAATTAATTAAAATCATCTCCACCCAAGCTCATTCCTAAGTAATTAACGAGCAACACCCATTAAATACATAGCGTTGTCACAAACTGTCAGCACTGGTCTACAGGTACCCACCTGCATTATGTAATACTGCTGCTGACATTTGAAAACATATCAATTGTTTGGCTTAGGTGCTTCATTCCTGAATGCAAAGTTCTGACTTATATGGGCATATACTTTCACTTGTGTTGCTGTTAGGTTAGCTTTCAATAACTGCATGTCACTCTTGCATTTTCTGCAAAAGAAACTACTGTGAAGTTTTCCTAAGCAAATAAGAATTGTGTTCAACATAAAAAGTATCCTCTTTTTTTCATATGCGTCTGACACTAAGAAACAAGTAAAATAAGTGTAAGAATTTGATTAACAAATTTGATGCTGTTTGTAGAGAACTATCAGTTGTTTGTCTTTTCGGCTTTTCCCGGTAAGGGGTCCACAGCGGAACTCCGGTCCACTAATGATTGGTAGTAGATTTTTATGGTGCTGAGTTGCCAGCCCGATGCCCAACCTTCAGCGAAGGTATGCTCATTCACGCATGTCTTTCGGAGGCCACTCGACCGCGGGGAGGACATGCAGACTACACACAGAAGGCACTCCCTGCACACTAGCTGAGAATCGAATGGGAGAATCTCTTTGTAGAGAACTCTCAGTGATCTTTATAATCTCATGGACATGTATGGAGAAATAAACTGGCAAGAAATTCATCTAAATATGCAAATCTTTGCAAGTTTCCATTATCCATAATTTAAAAAGGGTCTAGTATTTAAGTAGTTATGTCAGCTATGATTCTTAAAGCCCAGAACAACAGTTCTGTTCACTGTAATTTGAGAAGACTGATCCTTTCCATCGTTTTCTACATTGGCATTTAAGCTTGGCATCAGTAATTGCCTGTGTAACTAGCTAGAACTTTGTCAGAGATAATAACAATAGATAATTATTGTTTTCTGTACTGCACTAAAGACCACATTGAGATATTGATTCCTAGGAGACAATAAAGATGCTAAAACATTATAAAGGAAGAATCTCTAGGAAAGTGAATATTACATGTTACTCCAGTCAAAGAATTCTGAAAAGTACATTTTGTTGTGGTAATGGTACCATATACCAAGACAGGAACTTCAAATTGTCTTCTTCTTCTTTCGGCTTTTCCTGATTAGGGGTCACCACTGAGACAAAACTATGGTATAGAGGGATGAAGGCCTGACTAAGGCCCAGATGACTGATATATGATTAGCAGCTTCGGCACCTGAGGTACTAGCATGAAGGATGGGTGTGACCATCCTAGGGAAAGGGGGCTTGCACACACACACCTCATGGGTGATTCCTGGCTGAGGCAGGGGATCTGCAGGGTGGTGAGAGAACAGATGGGGACATTGACTGACTCACCACCACGGTGGGATGAAATGTCAGCATATTCCCATTACATGTCTTCCTGGACATTCAAGAAGTATGCATGGAGGATGGGCAATGGTTAGGGCATAATAAAATACTCCCTGTCAGCAGTATGACTGCACCAGAAACCTCAATCTCCTCACAGGCCCTTAAGGATGGTCAGGTAGAACCCAGGGAGGGCCATATGTAGGGCTTATTATACCCAATGAAAGAGGAAAGGAGTTGGTAGCAGCTGATGGTCAGCTGTCGAGAGACAGAAATAATGCAAAAAAAAACCTTAGTCTGCCATCTTTAAAGAGAAGAAAGCACAGCTTTAACACTATTGACCCTCCTTTATGGCTACAGCTCACATTCTTCACCAATCAGAATTTCACAAAACCTTGGTGGATTCACACCTTTTGATGATTTCTGCATAACTGTTCTGTTTACCCTTAGCAGCAGCGCGCCTTCATGAATATGCAAGGTGCGCTGCTGTTATAGCTACGCGGAAATGGACATGGTTCACTCCTTGCAGAAATAGCACTATTCTAGTTTATTGAATTTGGGGGTTAGTCTTTTAAAATATTCTTCAATGAGTTTTATTCTCATTTGCTCATGTTTTATTGTTGATCCTTCATCAATTCCCAAATATTTATACACTCTCTCTTATTTAAGTTCTTTTATTTATTTTACATTTGTTAACAGGGGGTGTCTAACTGAGCCGAAAAGGCCCTTTTTCAGCAGAGGCCCGGGGAGAAAAGCTCCACATAGAAACATTACAGATGCATTTAGTTATTTAGACATGATTAGTATACACACAAATTACAAAAGACATGTTTTTACAGTGGTATGCAGCACAACAGTTACAGTGGAGAGAACAAACAAAAACATATTAATTTAAAATTAAGGTAATTAATAGATTTGTGGTGTATAGCTGAAATCTGGAACATAGGTAGAATACATACACAGTACACAGGTACAGTACATACATTGTAGATTAGCCAGTGTTTGTGAGTAAGATTGAAAACTATTATCAAGTACCCTAGGTTTACTATTTGTACCTTATCTGCTTTCACTAGCCTGGGGAGCAATTATAGCACTACCAACTTTGCTTGAAATGTTGCCCGATGAGGTCTTTAAAGGAGGCTTTGGATGATGTGTTTTGAATGCTAGTGGGGAAAGAGTTCTATTTTTTAGCCATTGAACTACTATATAGTGCATCTCCAAAGCTATTGTAGCTGTTGGTGACTTCTAGTAGTAGTTTGCTTGATGATCTAAGAGGCCTTTTGGCTGAGTGATAATGTGCTAGGTTTTTGAGAGCACACTGGGGAGGTAATAGATTGAATGACAGAGGCAGAGCTGATTGTAGGTTAGGAGGTTGGGCAGTTCAAGCCAGTGGAGCTGTCTCAAAGCAGTACAGTGATGAGTTCTATATGAGCAATTTGCAGCAAAGCTGGCAATTCTGTTATAGCAGGCTTCCATTTTGCTTAGTTCAGTTTTGTTGAGATTAGTCCGAATGGGAGATGCATAGAGTAGGGTGGATAGAAGTTGGGAGCGAGCAATGGCTGATCTTGTGTTGTTGGTAAGAAATGGTTTGATACGGTAGAGTGATCCCAGTTTGGCATGTACTTCTTTAATAGTTAAGTTGAGATGACTATCAAATTTTAGGTGGGAGTCTATGGTTATTCCCAATAGCTTAGCCTATGCCACTGGAGTGATTGAAGTAGCATTTGTAGAATAGATAGTGAATTGACTGTTATCAGTGTTTTTGTTAGAACTGGTTATAATCATAAGCTGAGTTTTCTTTGGATTGAGGATAAGTTGGGCTTTGGTAAGGTAGTTTTCAATGTCAGAGAATGCTAGCTGAGTTGCTTGCAGGAGGGTGTGAATGTTTTGTGCAGCACAGATTAAGGTAGTGTCATCTGCATACTGAATGATAGATGCATGCTGTGTGGAGGTATGGAGGTAATTTGTGAAGATTGTGAATAGTAGTGGTCTAAAGACAGAACCCTGTGGGACTCCTAAAGTTATGAGCAGCTGAGGAGAGAGAGAATGTTCCCATTTCACAGCTTGGTACCTGTCAGTTAAGTAGCTTTCGAACCAGGTAAGAGTGGAATTTGATAGGTGATATTGGTTTAGTTTGTTTAGCAGGATTTGATGCGAGACTGTGTCAAATGCTTTGGACATATCCAAAAAAAGAGTTGACACCTGCCTTCATTTTTGAGACGGTTTACTGTGTCTGTGAAGCAGAGGAGGGCTGTAGTGGTACTATGGGCAGGTCTGAAACCATGCTGAGTAGGTGACAGGATGTTGCTGTCTAGGAGATATTTTAGCATCTGGGTATGGGGGGAGTAAAGCAATGGGCCTGTAGTTATTAAGTTCAGTGGAGGTCCCGCCTTTATATATGGGTGTAACATAGGATATTTTCCAGAGTTTGGGCACATAGTTTTCAACAATTGATCTGTTTATGAGAGTGGAGACTGGGATAGCAATAGCATCTGCTGTGAGTTTCAAGAAATAGCTGGGGAGTAGGTCGGCTGCTGTTGATGAGGTTTTTAGTTTGGAGAGCATGCTTTTGATTGAAGTGGTGGAAACTGTTTTGAGGGTAAAGCTTGTATTAGTGTTATTTGTGTTGGGGGGATAGGGAGGCCCTTGTGCTGAGTATTTGCAGTGGATGGCAAGAGGAGTCTGAGGAGGCTCTGGTGACTGATCTCCTCAGTGAGGCTTGGACTGACACCTCTGTGGAAAGGGTAGCAATGCTGCAGCAGCTATCCATTACCCAGGTTTGAGAAATCCGAGCAGTGTTACAGGAGTCTGGGGACATGTTCACTGGGAAACCAGGATGCACCCACCTGGTAGAGCGCCAAGTGGATACAGGACCCCAAAGGCCTATTAAGCAGGTGCCTTATAGGGTGCCTGAGAGAGTCAAACAGACTCTGAGGGAGGAGGTACAGGAAATGTTGGAACTAGGAGTAATTCAGGAGTCCAACAGTGCCTGGGCCTCACCAGTGGTGCTGGTACCAAAGAAGGAAGGCAGCAGCCGTTTCTGTGTGGACTACAGAAAATTAAATAGTCCCACAGAGTCAGATGCTTACCCCATGCCTAGGACAGATGAAGCCCTAGAGCAGCTGGGTGGGGCAAAGTATTTTACCACTTTGGATCTTACCAAGGGTTACTGGCAAGTGCCCTTGACTCCTAGTGCTAGAGAGAGGTCAACCTTTGTGACTCCTTTTGGCTTATATGAGTTCATGATGATGCTCTTTGGGGTGAAAAATGCCCTGGTGACTTTCCAAAGGCTGGTAGATCGTATCCTAACAGGAGCAGGAGATTTTGCCCTTGCTTACCTAGGTGATATTGCCATATACAGACATTCCTGGCAAGA
>NC_056730.1:525615483-525712983 GCF_019279795.1 Protopterus annectens | reverse complement strand
AGATGCTGACATAGACA
Source organism: Protopterus annectens (assembly GCF_019279795.1). NCBI lineage: Eukaryota > Metazoa > Chordata > Ceratodontiformes > Protopteridae > Protopterus > Protopterus annectens. The sequence continues at coordinate 525,712,966 of NC_056730.1, read as the reverse complement.
GCGTAGCCCAAAATGGAAGTAGGGAGGGGGCAGCACTGCAGAGGCTTGCTGAAACGCCACACATTGCCATTGCAAACCCACCCATCAGACATACCAAGTAACCTAGTGGGTGGGAGAAATGGGTAAGATATAAAAGTAACCCATAACAGAAAAGTGATAGTCAGACCCCCTGGACACCTTAGGCTCCATGACCATCCCCAGCTGAACCAGGTAGCCAGGAGAGTTAAAGAGAGCTGGTAAACTTAGCGTGGATAAAGTGCAGGGGTAGCAGACCACAGGGTGATGCAGGGAAGCAATAAAGTGCTCAAACAATGTTGTGGTCTGAAGTAAGCTAAGCCATTGCAACAAGTAAGTAAGGCACATTCAGCTTTAGCTACCACAGTTGCCTTTTACAGAAATGCAGCCACTGATGATGTTTGTGCAGCAGCTCACTCCAGTGTCATTACAAAGCATTGGAAACTAGATCTCATTTTCAAATCCAGATTTACCTCCAGGATTAACATTATAAGAATTTTTTTCTGATAGGGGTCCAACCAATAGGAAAAGTTTGACTTTGTCCTACAATGTACAGAGAAGGGGCCCATTCTTATCAGATATGAAAGGTAGGTACTTACCATAACAATGTATCCATAACAGTGGGTCCATCCTTGGTAATGATCCCTCTCACCTTCCCCCACCTTGGCTGAGAAGGTCTCTTGTGTCTTATTTTTTTTTTCTTTAACACAACTAACCTCAAATCTACAGAGGGAGAGTGGCATGGTGCATTGTGGGATATAGAGGGAGGTACTTTGCAATCTGGGAAAATCTGGCTTGACAAGAAGTTTTTAATACCTTCAGCTCTGGTCCTACAAATTTCTGATGATGGATTCACTCGTACAGCTCTTTTGGTATAGTAACTGCATAACTGTTGTTTTGTAATGCTTGTGTGTCTGCTCCTACCTTCACCCCCAAAATTCCTTATTTTTACAGAGTGCTTTCTTTTTGTAAACTCTCCTCTTCTGACTACTCTCTGGTACTTTTTTCTTCTCTTTTAATCTGTGTCTCTTGAGGGAAAACTTATAGTATTTGTACTGTACTGTACTGTAGTGTTTTAACTTGTATTAATCCTAATCTGCAATAAATGTTTTCTTGTCTTTTTTTTTTTTTTTGATTTTTAACTGTACTTAGAGGCTTTCCTCACTACAAGCAAAGGTACCTTAATCATTTTAGAATAAGATTACGTTACTTTCTGTTCCTCACACATACACACACATGCACACGTGCACACACACACACACACACACACACACACACACACACACACACACACACACACACACACACACACACACACACACATACTTATGGCCATAGCAACACACAGTTCTCTGTTCATATATAATTAAAATGATCACTTTTTTCATCCTGTTTGCAAGCCATAATAATTAGTCTCTCAGCCAAGATACAAGGATGTTTGCCAGATCTCTGCAGCTGTTTTGCATGCATCAGCCAGCTGAACATCATTTTGACAGTAAAAAAAAAATAGCTTGGTTGACACAGAGGGATAAAGCCCTGACTATGATACAAACAACATAAGGTAATTTAACATCCTGAGCCTTACATGAGCTAGTCAGGGAAGAGAGGAATGGCAAAGTAGACTCTACTAGCCTGTCTGTGAAGGAAGGATAAGAGAGCACAGACCTGGAGTGTATACTCCATACAGAGTCTGAAGTAGAAACCAGAGATTTCTGGAGGTGCTTGCCTTTCAAGGCTCAGGATCACTGAGACTCTGCCTTTCATAAAAGAGGGGAACATTCCTCTCGGTTAGACCTATTACATACCACCATTTGGGAGTGTCATGAGCATGTGCGGAGTGATCAGAGAGGACTTAAAATAACCCCCTCCAATTCCAACAGCAGGATGAAATCATTAGTTCTGCCCCTTGACCCTTGCCCGTTGGATGAGAGAATAGGTAGTAGGGTGTTCCTCCCAGAGGAACAACTAGCCTGATTGTCAGGAGGAAGGAAGGGTGGTTTAGTGGTCAACAGGGACTGAGGAACAATAAAAATACAGCAATTAAACTATATAGAAACACATATTTTTGTCAGTTTTTCATTTCACAAAAGTAGCTATTGGAGTCCCATACTTCCTTGAAAACCTGTTTTAATTCACTAAAATTGCCATATAAGAGTATTACACAGTATGTTTTGTTAGGTGCACACACCCTTAAACTAATACTTTGTTGAAGCACTTTTTGATTTAATTACAGTATTCGATCTTCTTCGGTACACATCTGCCATCAATTAAAGAGACTCCGATTAACCCCAAATAAAGTTCAGCTATCCTAGTAGGATTTTCCTTACATTTACTTAGTTGCCTGCTACAACAAAAGCCATGGTTCGCAGACAGCTTACAAAGCATCAAACAGATCTCATTGTTGAAAGGTATCAGTCAGGAGAAGGGTACAAAAAAATTTCCACAGCATTGGATATACCATGGGACACAGTGAAGTCAGTCATCAAAAAGTGGAGAAAATATGGGACAACAGTGACGTTGCAAAGAACTGGACATTCCTCCAAAAGGACAAGATGAAAACTGGTCAGGGAGGCTGCCAAGAGACTTATAGCAACACTGAAGGAGCTGCAGGAATTTCTGGCAAGTACTGGTTCTGTACTACATGTGACAACAATCTCCCGTATTCTCCATATGTCTGGACTATGGGGTAGGTTTGCAAGATGGAAGCCTTTTCTTACACAGAAAAACATCAAGGCCCAGCTAAAATTTTCAAAACAATACATCAAGTCTCCCAAACCCATGTGGGGAAATGTGTTATGGTCTGATGAGACCAAGGTTGAACTTTCTGGCCACAATTCTAAAAGGTATGTTTGGCACAAAAACAAAACTTTGCATCACCAAAAGAACACCATCCCCACAGTGAAGCATGGTGGTGACAGTACCATGCTTTGGGTTGCTTTTCTTCAGCTGGAACTGGGACATTAGTCAAGGTGGAGAGGATTATGAACAGTTCCAAATACCAGTCATTTTTGGCCCAAAACCTTTAGGCATCTGCTAGAAAGCTGAAGATGAAGAGGAATTTCACCATTCAACACGACAATGACCCCAAGCATACATCCAAATCAACAAAGGAATGGCTTCACCAGAGGAAAATTAAAGTTTAGGAATGGCCCAGCCAGAGCCCAGACCTAAATCCAATAGAAAATCTGTGGGGTGACCTGAATAGGACAGTGCACAAGAGATGCCCTCACAATCTGACAGATTTTGAGTGCTTTTGCAAGGAAGAGTGGGCAAATATTGCCAAGTCAAGATGTGCCATGCTGATTGAATCCTACCCAAGAAGACTGAATGTTGTAATTAAATCAAAAGGTGCTTCAACAAAGATTAGTTTAATACACTTATGCAATCAGCGTATTGTACGTTTTTTATTTTTTATATTTTTTCCCCTAATAGATTTGTTTCTTTTTTAATTGAATTGTACAGGTTATAGGTCACATTAAAGGTGGGAAAAGTTTTGAAATGATTTATTGCGGTCTCATTGTTTTATTTCACAAAAACCTGGCATTTTACCAGGGGTGTGTACACTTTTTATATCCACTGTATACAAAGATGCACGCGCATATATATATATATATATATATATATATATATATATATATATATATATATATATATACATATAGAGAGAGAGAGAGATTAGATATAGATATATATATATAGATAGATATATAGATATATAAATACACATACATACATATACACACACACACACACACACACACACACACATATATGTATATATGCATACATGTATATATAGATATATAAATTTACATGCAAATATACATGTGTGTGTGTGTGTGTGTGTGTGTGTGTGTGTGTGTGTGTGTGTGTGTGTGTGTGTGTGTGTGCATACATATATAGATCATAAGTTCATAAATTCATATGTTGGTACTAGGCTATTGGTTCTAGGGCATATACAAGCCTAGCCATAACAATTCCCTGGCTATTTCTTCATACAGTATTTACTTCCCTGGATCCCTGTCTAGCAGGGTGACTGACATGATACCCAGGGTGAATTTTCTATATTACATTCAGTCATCAAGGTTCCTTTTGAACAGGGCCAAAGAGGTGCTCTGCTTGACATGTATGGGCAGTCTATTCCAGAGTCTGGGGAGTCTCTGGGTCAGGAACCTATCCCTCCAGCATGTTTTGTTCATTGTGATGACAAGGTTTAGATCCCTGTGTATGTCTCTGAGGGATTGGGATTTCTTTAAGTGTAGCATGTCCAACAGCTCTGGGTTTGACATGGCCTTGTATGTTAAGCAGAGATCGCCTCTGAGTAGACAATATGCGATAGAGTATAGGTGGAGTTTTTTTTAGACGGTCAACATAGGGCTTCTGCTTTAGGCCTGTGATTCCTTTAGTGAGGTATTTCTGCAGCCTTTCCGGTTGTTGTAGATGACTTGAGAGGTACATACCAAATAGGCGTTGTATTCTATAATCGGTCTAATGAGGGATGAGTACAGTAGGACAATGACCTCCGTTTTTCTGGATGAAAAGCCCTTAGTGATGAGGTGTGCCACACAGAAGGATTTCCTGACTGTTGTGATGATGGCATTATCGAAGGTGAGACCACTGTCTACCTGTGTCCCTAAGTCTCTTATCACACGTTCGGTGTTTAGTGTATTGCCACCTATGTGGTAATTCACGGGTACATGTTTTTTCCCAAAGGGGATAATTATACATTTCTTGGCATTGAGCTTGAACCCATGGCTTTGGCACCAAGCATCTGTTTCTGTAAGGCCCTTTTGTAGAATATCCACATCATTTGGGGATTCAATAATGGCTCCCAGTTTGCAGTCATCTGCGAACTTTGTTAGCCAGAGTCCCTTAGTGTTGGCCTGTACTTCAGAGAAGTAGATGCCAAACAAGAGCAGTCCCAGGGCTGAACCCTGAGGTACTCCACTTGTCATTTGACTGGAGATGTATTTGGAGTTGGCTACTTTTACAGTGTGGGTTCTATCAGTAAGCCAGCTGGCAACCCACTGAGTGACATAGGGATTAATTCCAGCTTAGTAAGTTTATCTATGATTCCAGAGTGGGGGATGGTGTTGAAGGCCTTGGCGAGGTCCATATAGGCTGTGTGGACCACCTTACCCTTGTCCATGGCTCTAGAGACTGATTTGAAGAAGTCAATCAGGTTTAGGAGACAAGATCAGCCCTTCATGAACCCAAACTGAGTGGGGTCCAGTGTTTGAAAGTTTCCAATGTCTTTGTTTATAAGTTCCATAATAGTACGTTCCATGGCCTTGCAGATCAGGCTCAACAGACTGATGGGGCGGTAGTTCCCGGGATCCAAGGTGTATCCCCCTTGTGGAGTGGGATAACTGTAGCTGTGCGCCACTCAGTGGGCATGAAGCCTGAGGTGAGGCTATGATTAAACATGACACTTAGGTGAGGTGCCAGTTCATTTTGTAGTTCATGTAGTACACAGCCTGGGATGTCATCTGGTCCCATGGATGCTGTATTCTTAGCTTTAGATAGTGCGTTTTTTACCTGTATGGCCATTATTACTGGAATTTGGCAATCTTTCGGTACTGAGATGGGCCCTTTAGGGTTGAGAGGGGGGTGCAGTTTGCACTGAATCGATCTGCCAGGATATTGGCAATATCCTTGGGATCAGTATATTTAATGCCATTCTGTTGTAGCGCAGAGCAGATCTGAGCATTGCCATTTAGTTTCTTGACATAGCTATAGAATGCCTTGCGGTTGTCTTTGGAATCTTTGGCAATTTTATTTTCGTAACTAGCTTTGGAGGATTTTGAGTGATCTCAGCTTCTTACTGAGGCTGGTAAGGGAGTTTTTTTGCATCCTGAGATTTTCCTCTTTTCTGCAACAGTTTCATCCTATACATATACATAAATATAGACACATATACAGCCAAATACATATACAAATGCAAATATGCACACATATACACAAATGCAGAGAATTATATGTACATATGTGTATATATAAAATACACATGCACACATGTACACATACACAAATACAGATACATAAACATACACAAATGCACATAGATATACATACATATATGCACACATGAAAATACCACATAAAGAGGGGTGACTGTCCAAGCAATACATATAGGAAGTTGTGTTAAGTGAAATTATGTGCCTCAACTTGTGCTTACCAAAAAATTCTTGTTGTAAACTTTGAAACATCTGCCCATAACATCTAATTTCATAACACTGAGACCAGAACATCTAAGACCCAAAACTTCTAAAACCCATAACATCGAATATCATAACATCTAACACTACAAATCACAAGAAAATAACATCTCCTCCACATATAACAACACCAAACTGCCAAACACACTTTTTACTACATTTATGCAGGGGGGCAAGCCACCCTGCACTCCCCATGTGGGGGGATCTGCCCACCACACACCCTCCATAAATTAAATATACCAACTCCAAGATTGCACTACAGTGAGAAAAAGTTAATTTCCAAACCCCACTGTATCAAGCCCCCCTGCAGAAAATGTAGTAAAAAGTGTGTTTGGTAGTTTGGTGTCATTATATCTGGAGGGGATGTTATTTTCATGTGAACAGTACTGTTAAATGTTATGAAATTCAGTGTTATGGGTTTTAGATGTTTTGAAGGGGAACTATATATATATATATATATATATATATATATATATATATATATATATATATATATATATATATATATATACTATATATATATATATATATATATATATATATATATATATATATATATATATATATATATATATATATATATATATATATATATATATATATATATATATATATATATGGGTCTACTTGAGTACTTGAGATTACAGAAATCTCAGTAAACTGACACATAAATCAGTGAGCCGAAAAGCTTGACGTGTCAGATGACCAACACGTCAGAATGTCGACTTCCGAATGGTTGACAGTCCAACTTCAGCAGAACAGGAAATATGCTCTTGTAGACATTGTAGTGTGGTCTCGGAGTTGATATATTTAAGTTACGAGGGTTATGGGGGACAAAGCCCCACATGGGGGGGATGCAGGGGGTGTAGCCCCCCTGCAAGAATGTGAAATGTGAAGGTAAGTGTTTTAGATTTTTTATTCGTAGTGTATGTTTTGTTTTAGTGGTAAGGGTTTAGTTTAGTGTAGATGGTGGGCAGGGTGTGAGTGAGGGGAACTAGGTAGTTTTATGTTGAGTCTTGGGTTTTTTCTTTTGTATGTTGTTTGTGTGTGTTGTGTGTATGTTTTACAGAGGTGTGTCAGGATTTTGAAGTGTCGGTATTGTGTGTGTCAGGTATGTGCAGTTTCGGTGTTGTGAACTGTTGGTGTTGTCGGCTCGGTGTTTTGTGTCTGTCATGTGGGAGGTGGGGAAGGGAAGTAGACCCATATATATTATATATATATATATATATATATATATATATATATATATATATATATATATATAATTTCACTTCAGAATGTCGAGTTACTGAAAACTCGAACTTCATATGGTTGAGACCATATGATCGAGTTTTCATAAACTCAAAATTCTAAAGTTAAATAAAAAAAAGATAAAAAAAGAAAAAAAGTCAAACACATTGTTTCTGCAGGGGGACAAGGCCCCCCTGCACCATCCCTACTTAAATATACCATCTCCGTAATCGCACTATAGTGAGGTAATGAGAAATCTCCCATTCTGTGCTTCTGCATACAGCACGGAATGGGAAATTTCCCTTTTCTCCACTGTAGCATGATCTCAGAGTTGGTATATTTAAGTAGGGGGGTGCAGGGGGCTTGCCCCCCTGCAGAAACGATGTGTTTGACTTTTTTTTCTTTTTTTGTTTTATTTAACTTCGGAATTTTGAGTTTCTGAAAACTCGATCATATGGTCTCGACCATATGAAGTTCGAGTTTTCAGTAACTCGACATTCTAAAGTGAAACCACACACACTCATATATATATATATATATATATAGAGAGAGAGAGAGAGAGAGAGAGAGAGAGACAATATGTCAGTGCACAGAGTGTTGGGAAAAGATCTGAGGAGTGCTACATATGTGCGTTCTGGTAGTCAGCCAGTGGTGGTTATTATATATGGAGCTAGCCTCTGCTGGGTGTTCTGTGGTTGCTAGAAAACAGCATGTTATGCTTTGTTGTATTATGTATATGTGTATAAAGGTAGTTAGTCATACTAGTGTTTTCTGTGTGTACTGGGATTATATATCTCTTACTCACTCTCTGTGTGTATGTATATATATGTGTGTGTGTGTGTGTGTGTGTGTGTGTGTGTGTGTGTGTGTGTGTGTGTGTGTGTATATATATATATATATATATATATATATATATATATATATATATAGTTTCACTTCATAATCTCAAATTACTGAAATCTCGAAATTCAGTAACCCAAGACCATGAAGCTGAAAACCAGAATGCCAAAAGTACATAAGAGCGAATTCGAATATCTCAAATCCGCGGTTATGCATTTCCGGTATGTCGCGTGTAGTGTTATGGTGCCTGAAATCACAGGTAAGTGAGTGTTTGTGTGTGTTTTTGTATATTGTGTGTGTGTGTGTGGGTAAGGATAGGGAGGTGTAAGTGTGAGTGTTGGATTTAATGGTGTTTGTGTATGTGTGATGTGTATTTGTGTGAGAGCGAGTGGAGGATGATGTGCTGTGAGGTTTTTTTTTTTTATGTTATGTGCGACCTCAGAGTTGGTTTATATAAGTAGGGGGGCTATGGGGTTGTGTGGTTTGTGTGCTGTGGGTGGAATGGTGTGCATGTTGAGTGGTGTATGGTATGTTCGTGACTGTGTGATTCGGGATTGTGGGTTTTGGTGTTGTGAATGGTTCAACTTCATAGTCTCAGGTTACTGAAATTCGAGATTTCAGTAATTCAAGATTATGAAGTGAAACCATATATATATATATATATATATATATATATATATATATATATATAGATAGAGATATAGATATAGATAGATAGATATAGCTATAGATATATATATGTGTGCGTGTGTGTGTGTGTGTGTGTGTGTGTGTGTGTGTGTGTGTGTGTGTGTGTGTGTGTGTGTGTGTGAAGAAAATCAGTTGCTGTGTTTGAGAAGTTACTGGTATTGTGTGTACATGGTTCTCAGGAGCATGTGTGACAACAGATAAGAAGAGGTGAACTTCAACCAAAAGATGAAAAGCTAATAATGCAACTCTTCATAGTAGACTACTTATGCGCTGGTTCACAAAATCTATAGAAAAAAATAAAAACTACAGGCAAATGTAAATTTGCAGTACAGAACTAGAAATAATTACACTTCTTGTTGTAAGCTGTAATATATGTATGGCTGTGGGACCCTATACTAAAAAAGGCAATAACATGGCAAGATTGTTACACTAGAGACTCTGCAAATATTACAATATACAAGTAACTAGAGCATTGGAATCATGAACCACAAAGTATAAGTGAACTTGAAGTGATGATCACATGACATCATACAGTATCAACAGTTAAGAAAGTAGAGGTAAAAAAAACAGGTTCATACAGGTTGTTTGCCATTATGGACAATTTCCCACAAAGGTGAAAATCAAAGCTTGTACTTTGTGTTTGAGGGGTAAACAAAACAAACAAAACAAAATATAAGAACACGACCCAAAGCTGAAAAAATGATAACTCAAAAGTCAATAACAAGACCAAAAAAAGAGAACAGTCACCCACGAACCAACCTCTTTAAAGACATATCTACTTAGAGTTATTCACAAAAATAAAAATAATCACGATAATAAAGTAGAAAATACGTTTATTTGGAGCAGGATGGCGCGCTTCGCATAGTTAAACTATGCTTCATCAGATGTAATACAAAACAATTCTGAAACAAATATAAATATATAACTTTTGGCGGGCTCATTAAAAGGTTTACCTTCTTCCTCTCTATAAATCATATCATCACAATCAAACAAAACAAATTTTTAAAAGCCACAACAGACTTCCTCTTCAATTCAATATTAATAGTTATATAACAAATATTTCAAAACATTGCTGGATTTTACTAAAAAGCAAGACCCTAAAAATCAAAACAATCTTAAAAATAAAACTGGAACCATAAACATCCACATGCTTTGTCAACTCCCATTCAAACCTCATCACATTAACATATAAACATCCAATGTCTTAACTAACTCTGAACTAGGTGTCATCCTTTCTCTTAAATTGTCCCCAGTCCCCGTGCAAGCCCTTCCATTTCCTTCACTGACTAATATGATAAACATCCCACTTAATACAAAAATATATATATACACATCTCAAAAACTTGTTTATATTTCTTAAAACTGTAACAATTCCTATTATTTTAAAAAGATATATATATTTCTGAAATCTCAAAAAAAATATATATCTTAATATAAAAAATAATAAAAAACCATTATACACAAAAAGAAATATAGTTCATTAATATACAGAAACAATCCCTAAAACCTCTATAGGTCTCATAGAAATTTACCACATTACGTATGATATCTAATATATGCATAGTAATAATGCTTACTCAAACTAGAAAAAGGATATTCCTATTATAGAAATGAAAAAATAACATTATATGTTGTACTATTAATTTAATAGCAAATGGGACTATCATATATATATAATTCATATTCATATTGCATCCATTAAAAATAATACATAATATTATAGAACATATAAAACGATCATCATAATAATGAAAAAATATATATATATACCATATATATACATATATAAAAATGTATATATAATAAGGGTACAAATATATATATAGACATAGAAAATAATTTTAAAAATCAATTGTCCATATATGTGGCAAATAATAAATATTCAATGCAGTATCATAACCTGTCAATATAGTATTCTTATATCTCCTATTAGAAATTCCTTAATATTGCACCTAAATAAAATAATACTGATACATGTAGAAAAAATCAATATAGTAATCTATATACTGCCTTGTAATGAAACATAAAAACTGTCATATATATATTGCCATAATAATGCAGATAATATTTATGAGAAAATACTTGTATTGTCATGAAACATATATGAACATGAACATATATAGTGTTATATAATATAGACTATATATAATCTCAAAAAATATATTAAATAAACATAATAATGAAGCGACACAAACCAAAATCCAAAGACTATATCCCTTAACCTAATAAGTCACTAAAATGTAAAACTTAGCAGACTGTAAGTAACAAGGGGATACACACCCAAAATTCTCAAAAGCACTAATAGACCTAATGCTCTAGAACTTGTTAGATATCATTCAGCAATGGTACAATATGCAGATTTCCTCAAAAAGCACCTCAAAAGTCAACTACCATCTACATCTCGTAAAGTCAGCTCTTGTCTCAGTAGCACCAGGTTTTCTAAACCCTGGTCTCCTCTGTGCTCAAAATTTATTATCTTTCCTTCCAGCTCAGCTCTTCACAACCTAGCCAATTTTGTTCAATACTACCTCCTCTTAAAGTTGGCATATGAGATCCTAAACCTTGATGAATGCCAAGATAGATTTGTAATCCTTAGGATGCCAATTGACAATTTTGTATCCTCCCTGTTTTTCATCTAGAAGAGGTGATCAATCATACTCCCCCTTATAATTCTCTTGAGATTAGACCCACATAAAAATGCTGTACATTCTTTGGGTGGCCAAATAAATCCATTCTTTTGGTTGCAGGGGCAATATATATTGGAGTCTAAAGACAAGATTCATATTAGGATGTTGGTCTAATGTACCCTCACTATACTATTACACCTGGGGCAGTGTGAACTGGGGATATGTTCCTTTCTGACTAAATATGGACTTATTGGAGCTGGTGGACTTTCTTACGTTACTATTGATTTTTGTTATTTTTTATACTTGCTTTTGCTTTTTTGCTTGTGCTATAACCAAAACTATACAGTGTCAAAATTTGATGTAGATTGACAAATGTTGTTACATGTCCTTCTAACACTCAGAACTTCCTTATCCTCCTTCTAACTCTCTAGAGTATTGGTAAGAATTTGACTTCTTATAACACACAATTCTTCCATAGAATACTCGGACCAGAGGTCTCTTCATAGAACGTCCTCTTTCAGTTCAGAAACTAAAATAAACATCATTCCAGAGATCTCCAATTTCTTCCTGTTCATATCATACCCAGATGTTCCATAATATGATTCAACTCTATCTAGATGTTCCAGAGATCAGATCTTCATCTGCGCTAATCTCAAATGGAAGCCATACTCCTAAATGCTATATATCTGACTAAATAACCTGAAGTAATGTCTGCTAGGGTGCATGTATCTGTTTTTCCAAGCATTTTTCCATACAGTTTTCCCTTCTTGTTCCAACTTTCCCTTCTTCTGTCCAGAAAAAGTGTAGCGTCCAAGAAAGGTCTCTACATGAAACTTCAGAATACTGTGTAAATCCGGGAAATCAGTTGTGGTTTGTAGATAACCAAAGTGATGGAAACTATATACAGTACCTTCCCACATACTATAAGTATGTCATATGAAATGGTTATAGTATCTTATGAATCTAGTAAATTTCTGGTAAAAAACAACTTTTTATCCAGTAAGCCACCAAGTTAGCATGCACGTGTTGCCTGCAAGGCCCCATGCCTGTAGGAAATATGTATTCAAATTGAAAAACTCATTCTCAAATGAACCGTTTAATCAACTGAGTTATCAATATCTTATTAATCAATATTATTCTATCATAGAGAACTGGACTTTGTGTAACCTTTGGTTGTAACCTTGAGGGTGCAAGAGAGTTATAACAGAGCTTCTCCACCAGTTATAAGGTAGGTAAAATGTATCTCTAGGTTCCTAAGTGTAAAGGTACATCTAAGATCTATGAGCTGGTAGGTGTCACTAAGAATGGTATGACAATTATTCACTACGGTCTTAGAGGCTCTCCAAAATTGATATGGGCAGTTACCCACACCCACCACCCACTAGGGCCTCATCGAGGGGCGGCCAAGTTTCTTTATTTTTCTTAGCCTGACCCTTCACGATGGGAACAGGGTCTAACAATACCAGAATGCTCACACATCTACTACGATTTGCCTGCATAATAATATAATACTATATATACTATATCCTTGACTGTTAGTAATGGAGGAGACCTGTGCTGTGCAGTGATGTTATATATGTATTTTGAGACAATAACAGCCTCATGCTATTTCACTAATCATCATCCACATCCATCAACACTACACCACCTCCTTTGTCAGCAGGCTTCACAATCAAGGGGTAAACACCTTAACCATTATGCCAACTCCCAACCCGAGATATTGCAGTTGAAGAAAAAAAAGAACAAAACAGCATTTTTTGTAAAAAAAAAAAAAAAAAAAAAAAAAAAGAGGGTCATCCAGTGATTTTTGTATTCTGGTAGCAAAATACAAAAATTTATAAAATATCAAGAAATTACATCAGTCTGGAACAAGGGCTTCCAGATAGTTCCAGTAGTACAAAGAGCAATAAGGCTAATAAAAATTAATTTCCAATAGTATTTAAATGTACTACCCACGGTAGTGGTGCTGCGGTAGCGTTGTCCCCTCACAGCAAGACGTTGTCGCGTTTGATTCTCAGCTAGAGCATCTTCTGTGTGGAGGCATGCGTGAATGGGCGTGCCTTCGTTGAAGGTTGTGCGTCAGGGCTGGAAACTCAGCACGTAAAAATCCACTATCAAACATTAGCGGACCAGAGTTCTGCTGTGGATAAGCCGAAAGACACAACATTTAAATGTACTACCAATACAGGTAACCCATATGAACTACGTAAGGAAATCATTTTGAGTACTTTGTGGCTGCTGAGAAGAGTACTCTTAGCTTACATCAAAGACTGAAGCAATACTGTTCATGAAATTTGCATAGCAGAGAATTGGGAACGGGATCTATTTTCGTGACAGTATTAAACCACCTTAACATGTGTAAACATTAAAAAACAGGATTAGAAAGAATATGGAAATTGTTTTTGCTTGGAGTAGGGGAAAGAGTGAGCAGGTCAAATCAGGTGAGTAGGGTAGAGCAGAAGTTCAAAAACAACTAAGAAATGAAAGGAGTGAAGAAAAGATAGTGAGTACTGGTGATGAAGAGGAATTTGAAGCATTTTTATTTTATTTTATTTTATTTATTTATTCTCTGTTGACTGGGTTACTCCCATTAGGCCGGTGTCCTCATTTCAGAGGGGACACAAGATAGAACTCATACTAACTAGCAGAAATTTGGCTGGGACACCCAGGAAATTGCCCCAGTCTTTTCAATAAGTGACAGGAAACTTTTTGTATCTACCACCAACTCAAGCAGCTGGGACCTTGGTTAAACATTTCATGTGAAGGATGACACACGTGGGAGTGCAGCACCCATCTACAGTGTCAATAATGGAAAAATGAATCCAGGCACCTGGGAGATGTATTGGGACCCTTAGTCTTCTGATCTTCCAGTATCAACAGGGAGTGTGCTACTAAACAGAGTGAGAAGACTGTGGCCCAGAAAATTAAAAGGGAAATATTACAGCATTATGACATAGATAAGGAGAAAGCATAGAAGGGAGTGGATAGATTGAATAATGGATTGGAAGTTTTATTTTTTTCTCCCCACAGCTGACCATCAGCAGCCACCAGCTTCTCTTCTCAATCACTTTGCCTTCTGGGCCCACCTAGCTTCTCCTGGTCATTAACTGAATCCCATCTAGGGCTGGTGAAGATTTCAAGGATACTGGTGCAGAATCATACTGTTTGCTGAAGAAACTGCCCTAACTCCTTTTCACTTGCAGCAACCTTGCCAGTGCTGTGAGTACTGTCCTAGAGAGGTAAATGCTCTCTTCTGCACGTGTAACCTTCTGACTAAAAATCTCACCATTCTTACAATGATCACAGAGATTTAGATTTAATTTAAAACTGTTATAGCAATCACACTAAAAGCTGTTTGCAAAACCATGCAAAGCAGTCACACACTGAAAACAGGCTTAACATAAGCAATAATGAATTTTTCTTCCCTTGAAAGTCACATTTATTGAAAATGCATTTGCCAATTCATTAAACTACAAGACATATGCTGGGATTCGTAGTCAAATAGCACATAGTAAAGCACTAATTAGCATTATATGGAAAGTGCAGGAATTCAAAAGACAAATGTGCAACCCATTTTCTAACAGTTTGGGAGAGTCCACTGGATACAAGTGTCCCTTTTCTGGGGCTGACCAGGAGCACTGTCTTGGTGAAGTGACTTGGTTACAGTCACACAGCAGACAAATGAAGGCTGAGAGAATCAAGCCGTGCACTACAGAAGCAGTTCATTAACAGCTATTAGTCTTACTCATCTGCACTACTACACTTACTCATCTGCACTACTACACTTACTCATCTGCACTACTACACTTACTCATCTGCACTACTACACTTACTCATCTGCACTACTACACTTACTCATCTACACTACTACACTTACTCATCTGCACTACTACACTTACTCATCTGCACTACTACACTTACTCATCTGCACTACTACACTTACTCATCTGCACTACTACACTTACTCATCTGTACTGGGCAGACACCTGTAGCCCAATAAAGTACATTCCCCACCTATCTGCCTGCAAAAAACAAGATAAATTAAAATGTACTCACAGTCAAAATATTAACATTAAACTCATACACTTCATCCTATCCAGTTTATTCACAGTTAAATAATAAACATGTTGTCAACAGTCAAAATGACAAAGAAACCAAGGTTCGTACCCAAAGAACATATAATGATGCTAATTGTTTACTACAAGTGATTCCTTCCTTTACACCACAACTACAGTGGACTGTAAGAACTAAGTATTTATTCACAAACACACACACACACACACACACACACACACACACACACACACACACACACACACACACACACACACACACATACATACAAACACATTCATACAAACACATTCACTACATTGCTAAAATACCACTAAAACATTAAATAAAACTCCTTAACATTACTGAGCACAATAAGGAGATGTTATGTATCACTGACAAATGAAAAATGCAATACATTGCAACCAGTAACTAAAAGTTATTTCTTAATTTTTTTATACAAGGCCATGTCCAACTCAGAATTGATGGACATGCTCCACCTAAAGAAAACTTTATCCCCGCGAGCCACACGCTCTAGGGATCTAAACCTCACCACAGCAATAAATAGGAAGTGCTGGAGAAATAGATTCCTGTCCCAGAGACTTCCCATGCTTTGGAACAAGATCCCAGTCTACATTAGGCAGAGCTCCTCGCTAACACTCTTCAAAAGAAATCCGACGAGTGGATGGGAAACAGAAAGTTTACCCCGGGATCACTTCAGTGGCTGTGCTGGACAGAGGCACAGGGAACTAATCTAAGGGGGTGGCGAAAGCCAACACATTCTGGCTAGGCTTATAAATGCCTTCAGGCAGATAGCCTAGTACCTAGCTATAAACCTATGAACTGAGAGTAGTACTCAGATGAATGCATCACAAAAAAGCAGAGAGTTGAGGAGGTGTTAGCTCCCCTAGATGCATAACTGACATAATGTATGCTTCCAGTGCCTGCCTAGAAAAAGAGTTATGCAAAGTTATACTGCCTAAAATATTTGATACAAAGTGGGAGAGTGTTAAGGAGCCTTCCCCCATCACAAGAGAATAGCAACAGTTTCCAATGCACATTTCCATATTATTGTGTAGATAGAAGTTTTGGTAGCTTTTTTTCTGTGCAGCACTCACTGGTAATTCTCTGCCTGTAACACACTGATAATTCCATGATATTCAGGATGATCTGATTACTAAATCATTTGTATATGTAAATACTCAGGGTGTCGTGGTGTGAGAAAGAGAAATAACAAAATGCTAATGTAACTGTTATTAGTGATTGCTGCTATAAATGTTCCAACATTTATAATTATATATTTGCATGTGGCTCTCATTCCCTTGCTGTCAATCAGGAAGATCACCCCCTCCACCTTCCTGTGTATCACTTCAGTTGGGAATGCACAAACTAAACTGATGGAGGTACTATACTTCAGTATGTGTCATACTTCACAGCCAGAAGCGGAGTATGCTGAGAGAAGGAAAAACATAATCATGCTTCATAAAAATTAGAGAGAAGACACACACATCTTTACCTCTGCATCACTAGAAAAATAAAGATGTCTTCTGCTCTTCTCTGATCTCCAGCCTGCAAGCACTTTTCTCCAATCTCAACTTCCATGTCTGTGCTCTGATGATTTGGATTCCAGGAAGTCTTGCTGTGGAGCAGCTAATCCATTTATTTTTCTTTTTTTTTTTTTTTGTTTATATCAGGTAGAACCCCCCTACAAGCACTCGGCCCTAGGCAACTGCCTATATCACTTTGTGTTGTATCTGGCCCTGCACATCATAATACCCAAGCCTTCAGCATGCACCTTCATAGGCAGTGCACATACATACACGAGTCAGAAGGCTGCCAGCCCCAAGCCCTTAATATCCACAATGTCTGCAACCACCCATGATAATGTTTTAGTAATTGGGGAATTTATAGTTGGGTATACTGACAACACAGTCACCATTCTAGGTAAGAATAGAGTGATGGTTAGGTGTCTTTCTCTGGAACCAAGATCTGTGATGTAATGAAGGCTGTTGAATCCCTCCATCCTGAAAACTACAACTATGACCTTTTAGTGGCAAACATAGAGGTATATAACCTTAGGTACTCTAGCAAGAAGTACATGGAAAAGGATGTGATGGATATAACTATACATGTCTCAAAGGCAGGTAAGACAGTGGTCTTGAGTGGCGTTTTACCATCACTCAGAATAATGCTGATTTTCAAAGAGAAGTAATTAGCTGTAGCAATTGGCTATATAGTTGGTATCATTCTATGGGGATCTGGTATGAGTCAGCATGAGATGAGATGACTGACAAGTTTTCCTGCTTTGTCAGAGATGGCCTATACCTTTCTTACCAGGGCCTTCACACTCTAATTAATGTCTTTGCTGCTCCCATAGTGCCTTTTTTAGGTAGAGTCCATTTACTAGATATTCTAACTTAGGAAATTACAATTCAGAACATAGTAAGGTGGCTCTACTAAATGTCAGGAGTCTTAACAATAAAATGCCTGAAATTGAGGCTGTCCTTCATCTTCAGTACAAACATATATGTGCAGTCATTTTTTCAAAGTAAAGACAGCACTCAAACTATTCGTGGAAGGAGTTATTCATTTAGATAATAGGTTGTCTGTTAAAATGTTTGTCTTTGTTTGGGTTTTTTATATTTTTTATGTAAAATAGTCCCAGTGCCTAATGTTTCAGTCTTGCTATAGCATATGTAATTGTTGTTCAAATACGTATTTCACATCCAAAATATAACATATGTAAGTATTTAATGGCTACATACACACACATGCACACGCACGTGCGCGCACACACACACACACACACACACACACACACACACACACACACACACACACACACACGCGCACACACACACACACACACTCAGAAGCAGAGAGAGACTCACACACAAACACACACACATGTCCCGCAATATTAGTCATTTGTTGTATGAATACACCTCGTATGTCTCACTGTGATCAAATGAATTAAAAAAAAATACAATACACTCTGTGCCTCTTAACTGTCCCCAGTTTTGCTGCATAGTTCTTCACTGTCCCTCACAGAATGATTGATTTGCTGGTAAATCACTGAGGGTTGCAGTCAGTTAATAATACCAGACATTAGGGTTTCGTACTTATTGTTTAGGCAATGCATGCTGATGGACTGCCTGGTGCAGTCAAAAGAAGTTGGAATGCACTGTCTCTCTCTTGCTCCCACTCACTGATGTTCTGTCTTACTCTGTCTCTCTCACACCAGATGTAAAAACCCACACACATTACTTTTTTTGCTTTATTTTTTTATTTTACACTTGCTAAAAAGTAAGGATGCATTTAGCAAGCGTAAAAAATGGTAGCCGATTTTTCAGTCTGAGCTGCAGAACACCTTAATATGCTGCAATGAAGTAGTGGACTTTTTTCTTTACTAGGCATTACCTGTATGTTAATACCATGTTGGAGAATGTTTGTTCCCCAATCAGGGTGAAGTTGTATGATTTCTCCCATTCTCTTAAAACCATCTACACACATCTGATGAGCGCTGAGCTGAAGATTTTATATCACTGAATTCTTTAACAACTTTTGGAAGTAAGTCTTATAAAAATGTGTAGTGATTAGATCGTAGGTAATTAGCTCTGATTCTATTATACTAAAATATTTTCAAATTTGTTTTTCTTATCCAGCTAAGAAAATGAACAGAAACCAAGCTGGCAAAAATATGACTGGAAGGAGAGACCTGAAAATGCTGATAAACGGGAAACTTCAAAAAGGCAGGCACTGGATTGAATAGAAAGTGTTAAGTCCTCCAATGCTTCTTTGGAGAATAGTAATTCCAAACT
The DNA here is from genome assembly GCF_019279795.1 of Protopterus annectens. Taxonomy (NCBI): domain Eukaryota; kingdom Metazoa; phylum Chordata; order Ceratodontiformes; family Protopteridae; genus Protopterus; species Protopterus annectens. The sequence continues at coordinate 525,693,472 of NC_056730.1, read as the reverse complement.
GATTACTCACAGGAAAAAAAAAGTGATCACAAGTCATCCCCTATGGTACCAAAGATTCTTGTCATGGACCTCAGTGGTACATAAAAGACTAAATAGGTACCTTTTGAGTACCTACCTGGAACTGAATCATTGCAGAACTAGGGTACATTTTAATGAAAAAACTTAGTACCTGCTCTCCTTTTAATAAAACTACATCCCTACCTAAGACTTAAATCAGTCTTTTCCCCAGATTGAAGTTTGCGTATGCTTAGAATTTAGAGATATGAATCTTTAAAATGTGCCACTAAAGGTCTGAGAGTAAAATGAAAGAAAAAGCCTCTGCCTCTCTAGCCTCTGCCACCAAACATGGCACACTCATACAATACGCAGATGACTCGACCATCATCTGCTCAGCCCAGTCCCTACCAAAACTGCAAAAAGTCACACAGGAAGCCTTTTCCTCTGTTGAAACATGGTTATCCGATGCCCAATTAATACTCAACCCAAACAAAACTAAACTACTCATCTTCCAACCCACCAAACATACTCAAAACAACTCTCACTTTAACATCACAGCAAAAGACAACACCACTATATACCCAACTGAACACACCAAATTGCTAGGAGTGGAAATAGACAATAAACTAAAATTTGACATTCACATATCCATGACCATAAAAAAAGTCCACAAAAACTAGGAGCGTTATACAGAAATAAGCAATTTCTCACCAAAGCAGCAAAGATTTCAATAGCAAATTCCCACCTTATCTCCACCCTACTTTATGCCTCTCCAATATATACCAACCTAAGGCAATGTGATCTAAACAAGCTAGAGACCTGCTACAACAAAATCGCCAAATTCGCCACAGGGGCATCCTACTGTAGTCACCACTGTCTCTCACTTGCTGAACTGGGCTGGCTTGAACTCCCTCACCTCCTTCAGTGGTATCAACTCTCACTCGCCCACAAACTAGTAAACCATCTACCAAATGTCCCATCCCTCCAGAATCTACTCCAACCCTATCGCACCACCAGACCGCTAAGATCCAGCAACAAAAATCACTTGCAGATCACTAAAGCCAATAACTCTGCTGGTGAAGCACTATTCTCTTGCGCCATAGCCAAATTATGGAACTCACACCCACCCACAATTACCTCCGTACCATCATGCACCCACTTCAAAACTTTACTAAAAGCGCACCTAAAAACATGCTGGCTATGCCCTTGCAACTTCCCACTCTAATATCATCCACCCCTTCCAACCACTACCTTTCTTTCCACTCCACTAACTACCTTGATTATAGCAAGCTCAGATGCTCATAAGCCTAGTACTTATTATACAGCAGGAACTTCTCATTGTTACATTTGTTAATGCCTGTTATGTACTTCACAGATAAAGATTCTAGTTGTCTACTGATGTACTATGTTCTTCATCTGTAAATATGTTGTAAGTAATTGCTATGTTAAATTATTAATCGCTATGTAATCCAATGTAACTACTGTCTGTTTATTTTACTGTGGAGCTTTTCTCCCCGGGCCTCCGCTGAAAATGGACCTACATCCAGTCGGACACTCCCGGTCAACAAATTTAAATAAATAAATAAATAAATAAAAAGAAGCTTTGAGGTTTAAGGATGATTCTGATACTGTTTTCTGAGTCAGTCTATTACAGATCTGTAAGCTATAGTTAAGCCTTATAAAATATGCAGCAGGTAAATTAAATACATGTTAGTGAATCTGCAATTTGTGTTTTTCAGTGACATGAAAAGATGTGAAGACGTTTTTGTGCAATGGGTAAAAAAGTATATGAAGACTGTAATTCAATTTTGTAATTACATTCTGCTGTGAGAAATACAGTAATTACATATTATGTGACGTGCACAACAGTTATGTGAAAAGAAACAGTAATTTTTCTGCCCTGTGTCTTAACATCTGTATCTATTCTTAGGCTAGGAAACAAAAAGCTGTAGAAGCGCAATTAGAAAATTCTGTAAGGAGACAGCCAGCCAAGAGAGGGAAAAAAAACTCATTAACAGGTGAATGCAAACCTTTGCTTGATCACTTCTGTTGTTTCTGTATGGGAAAGGCATAAGACAAATAGCTGAATGAGCAAGATAGTGGGAGAGCTATCTGGAGCTTGTGGGGTACAGACCTGTGAGTTTGCTTTCTATACTTGCATCTCTGCCTGTGAAGTCTACTTGAAACTTACCCAGTATAGCTTAGAAGTCAGAAATTATTTTAGTTAAGTGATAGCTAGGAGAAGGTTTTGTTGTATAAAGATGCATTTCATTCTTGTAATGTATTTGTTCAAAGTGATTATTTTCTGTTTTACATGCATTCATTCATTCATACATACATACAAATATTTCAAGCACAGGCATTAATGCCATTCTAGCCTGACAATATACCAAAACACTTGTTCCCATAATAAATGTCCAGGCTGTTCTTAAAATATCTAAACTAGTACTTGCTTTAATGTAATTTGGTAGTCTGTTCCATGCATCAGCTACTCTGTCAGAGAACCAATCAGTATACTTCTCATTCCTATAGAAACTTCTACATGGGTTATCTGATGATTCTCTAGTACTTTTTGATAACCCCAAACATTCCCAGAGGTAGTTGTCACTAAATGCCCTATATACCTGAATAATATCTCCCCTTAAATATCTATATGAGACACTGTACAACTTCAGATATTTTAGCCTTTCATAATAACTTAAAATTTCACATCCATGGATGCTCTTGGTATATTTTTGCTGTACTATTTCCAGTTTACTTATGCTTGTTTTCTTATAAGGTTTCCATGTTGTTATTCCATTCATAAGTTTCAGTCTAATGTAACTAACAAACAAGGACTTCATCATTTCTGATTTCCTAGACTTTATAAATCTTTTTATACAACCTACATTTCTATAACTATCATTAATCGGTTGGTTGATATGATTAGAAAAACGCAGAGCTGGATCTACCCATGTACTCAGGTCCTTAAATGAATCGACAGTTTCAATCACTGTGTGCTGCATTAAATATTCACCTTTCAATTCATGTCTCCCAAGTTTCATATGCTTTGTTTTTGATGTATTTATCAGCATACTATTCTCCTGTGCACAAATGGTCAATTTAGTTGAATTCTTTTGCAGACCTGCCTTATCTGTAGCACATGTAATCAGTTTAACCAATTTCAGGTCATCTGCATATAGACTGTAGAACACCTCAGATGAAAAAGTTAGGTCTGAAAGATGCAGTTTTTTTCATAGCTGTTATTATGTTGTCATAGAACATCATGTTACAGGTAATCAAATACACCAATCACAGTAAACATTCAATTAATTATGTAAAAATACTTAAAAATTGTGCCTAAATGATCAAATGTGTATAAGTTCACTATACTGAAGGAACAAATTGGGACACTAAACACCAGCATAACCAATGATTTATTATTTGAATTCAATAAGGTACATTACGAAAAAATCCTGCATGATATGGACTTATTTTTTCGGAGTGGGCTTGAAACAAAACAGAAGAAATTAATGAGGGATAGTAATGATTAATCAAGCAATCAAGTTTGTGCCCACTTCAAATCGAATAAAAGGGAGAACTTTAGATATGACACTAGGAGGCAAGAGTTAAACATTGACAATTCCCATATGACTACTAGTAACCAACACAGAGAGAGAGTTACGGAGATGGGTAGTGACAATGAAAACAATGAAGGTTTTTTAGACCAACAACCCCTGAGACGTTCGGACCAAATACGGGAGAGACATCAAGCCCAAACACAGCAGGGCAATTACGAGGGAAGGGGGAGAGGACAGACTTTTTATTTGAACCGGAGGTGGGAACAGGGACAGAACCGTTTTCACTAAGTGACTTTATGGACTTCAAAAGAGTAGTATTGCATGAATATGGTGTACAAAATTATCAAAAAATAGATGGCCAGGTCTTTGATGATGATAGTATTGCACTTAATGGAAATGCTTTTTTGATGAGAATGATGTGTCAAATATTGTGTGTTTTAACAGTGATGCTGACAATGAGAACCAGATTTTTCTTGATGGCACTGTACTTTTAAGAACAAACAATAATATTGGATCTCAAAATCTAGGTTTGAATGTTGTGTCTTTCGGCTTTTCCCGGTTAGGGGTCACCACAGCGGAACTCCGGTCCGCTAATGATTGGCAGTAGATTTTTACGTGTCGAGTTGCCAGCTCAGATGCACAACCTTCAACAAAGGTATGAGCATTCACGCATGTGTCCACACAGAAGACGCTTTAGCTGAGAATCTAACAGGACAACGTCTTACTGTGAGGTGACAACGCTACTGCAGCACCACCGCAGTCATAAAATCTAGGTTTGAATAGTGAGCTTAATTGTAATTTAATTAGAGATGGTAGTTTCTGTATCTACAATTTTACCACATTACAATTGTCAGGTGATTATTGTGAACTTTTTAAAAAAGTTTTTTCGTTTGTGCCAACTTTTAACTATGAGATTGGAAAGACGTTGATTAATTTAAAACTTTATATTAGACAGTTGAATCTAAAAATATTTTTTCTAATAACATTAGTCCATTGTCTAACAACAGGTTCTTATTAAAAGAACTAGTACTTTTATTCCCCTCAATAATCCTATGGTATGTGTTTTTGAACAACTTTGTGAGTCTCAGTTATGTAGATGTCTAAAAACAAAACAGGTTTTTAATGACAATTTGACAGTAGCTGAAAGATTTTGTTTAAAGGAATTAACATCCACTAACACATACCAGGTTATGAAACCTGCCAAAGGTGAGGGGGGTGGTTATAATGACTAACACAGATTACTCTGTTAAAATGAGTGATGTATTAAGTGACACTACAACTTATATTAGAGTTTCAAAATTTGAGATCTATAGAGCCTACACGAAGATTGACTGGCAATTTTATAATCTATTGATGGAGGGATTGATTGACAAGACTAAGTATGATTATCTCATGGTTGTGGTACCTATCATTCCCTCCATCTTTGGGATCCCAAAAATTCACAAGAGTATGAATGATCCACCTTTTCATCCGATAGTCTCTGCTAAGGGCTCGAAGACAGAAGCTGTGGCATCTTTTGTGGACTTTTATTGTAAACATACACTAAAACAACTACCACATGTTTTAAGGGACTCCTGGCACTGTCTGGATGTTATTAAAGAAACTTTAGTAGGTGAGCAATATTTAATGGTAACTATAGATATCATTAATATATTCTCTATTATCCCACACCAGGAAGGTTTGACCATGTTCGACAATTGTCTTATGAAGTGTAAATAGTTTTACTAAACAATTTTATTATGTTTGAAGGGGAGATTTTAAACAGAGTACTGTAGTGGCTATGGGAGCTAGATGTGCCCCCATTTATGCTAACTTAGTGTTAGCTGAATGGGAAACACAAACAGTATTCAATTCCCAGTACATGTCCAATATTGCCCTATATTTGCATTTTTTGGATGACATTCTGGTCTTTTGGAAAGGGTCAGTGGATGAAGTTAAGGATTTTGCTGATTATATTGAATCAACAACCTTGTTCTTGAAGTTCACGAGTAAAATTCATACAGAAAAATGTGAATATTTGGACATTTTATTACATAAGAGAATGGTACCCTGCAGTCCAATATTCACCGGAAAAAGACTTTTTCCAATTCCTTTTTACATTTTAATAGTTGTCATCCATATTTTCAAAAGAAAAATATTATGAAAGGGCAGATGGTAAGGCTTTTGAGATTGGTCAGTGAAGATCAAAATTACAATTTAGAAATCACAACATTGATTGATATGTTCATTGAAAGAGGATATCCTTGTGACATTTTATTAAAAATAAGTAAGGAAGTAGAGGGGAAAAGAAATACTGTGTTTAAACCCATTTTAAAGGGAAGTCTCCCTATGGATGGTAAGAATGTCATTAATGACACTGAAATAGATAAAGCAAGGGCCATGATATTCCCCTACAATGATATGGCTGGCAAGGTTAGGTTTATTATGAAAGAGACATGGCTCAGTATTTTTACAACTGAACTTAAAGACATTATAGGTAATAAACCTGACTTTATATATAGCAGGGTTAAGAACTTGAAAGAACTACTGGAAATGGATATAGATTTGACCACATACAAGAGATCTAGGATGAGTAAATGTGGCTTGTGTAGCATATGTAAATATATTAATGATGGACCTTATGTTACGGTACAAAACTATGGAAGAACCATTAGATATCCAGGTTATTGTAACTGTAACACCAAAATGGTCATATACATTGCAACCTGTCTAAGTTGCTCGACATTCTATGTTGGCAAAACTATCAGGAAGTTAAGGACATGAGAAACAAAAAACTGTAAGTGCACTTTATTCACATAGTTTGAAATGTAGAGATTTTAAAAAGTTTTTATTTTTTGTTATTGATCATGTCCCACGCAATGAGAAGGGAGGGGATGATAAGACCTTATTGGAGGTAAAAGAGTGCCTGTGGCAGCTTAGATTAGATGCATCTAAGCCACTTGGTATAAATTAATATATTTCCATTTCCAGTATTTTAAAATATAAACCACATTTTATATGAATTTAACTGTATAGGAATGTTTACATTTTATATTTTATATATTATTTCATACATTACTTATATATATTTGGCATATTAATACAATTTTACAAAGCATTTATTTTTATAGTGAACTTATATACATTTTATCATTTAGGCACAATTCTTAAGTATTTTTACATAATTAATTGAATGTTTACTGTGAATGGTGTATTTGATTAAGAGGTGTAGTTTTAGAAAAATATAAATGGAGGGAATTATTTTAATTACCTTACGATTATTACTAATTCTGTTTCTTCCCTGTGGTTTGTTTGGATCCAGTTTGAGCAGTTCTTTTTCAATATACTCTAATTTGCTTCCGGTATCTGAGGTTACCTATCACCTTCTTTGTGGAGCCAAACTGTTTTGCATAAGATTTTGTAAATATATCTATAATTTGTCATATCTGAGAATATATTTTAGAATATGCATACAGTTTATCAATTTGTATGTCTTTACTCCTTCCATATTTTATGTATCTATAAAAAGGTTTCCTATTATGCTCAATATCTTTATATACATTTTCTTAAATTTTTTCTTGATCTTGTCTCACACTATACTTAATTTGTTTGTCCAGCTTGTTTATTTTACTTTTCAAAGTTGTAGTTCGACTTCTCTTCCATTTCTTATATTTTTTGTCTCTCTCCTTAGTCAGGTGTCTTGCTCTCATGGAAATATATCCGCCTGATGTTGTATGCCTAGATCCTGATGTTAAACATTTCTTTTGATATTTTTGCACTCAGATTTTCTTTCAAAATGTTCCACATTCCATCTGCAGTTTTTCCATTGAACACATCATATAATCTGTAATTAATCTTCTGTGCATTGGTTTCGATTGCAGTTTGGCAGAATTATCTAACCTTTATAACCCCATGATCAGTGCACATGAATGGTGGTAAAACTTTACTTGAAGTATCAGTAATTTCTTTAGGAACACAAACAATGTCTGGTATGTTCCGTTCCCTGGTAGTTTGTTTTTTTTTTTACACTCTGAAACAACTGTTGTTCCTGAATACACATTGTAAATAATTTCCTTTCTGATGTTGTTGAATCAATATTATTCCAGTCAGTTTCTCATAAATTTAAGTACCCAGCTAATATTATTCTTCTCGCCTGTGTTTCATGCAAGAAATATATGAATTTGTCTAGGTCATCAGCACTTGACTTTGGTGGTTTATGCACTCCAATAATTGTTATACTGCATGTTCCAGGGTTGTCTTTATTGTCACAGTTACACAGTCTATAGTATTGGTGTTATCACTGAACATGTAATAATCTCAGGTCTCATATCTATCTTTAATCCCTATCATAACACATCTACCTGATTTTTTGTTAGAATGTCTGTTACAGTAAAAACATTTATACCCTGACAGAACTAGTTTCCAGACATTGTTCTTTAACCATGTTTCACAAACAACAGCAATATCAATTGTGGCAACGTAGCAAATTTTCAAATTAAAAAAAACCTTTATTATTAATGCTCCTAGCACTAACAATCATCAGAGATGCATCAAATGTTGCTATTGGTGAGCTGTTAAATTTTCAAACTGGCAAAAATCCTGCCTAATGTTTGTCAAATATTACAAAATATCTGCTGCAAAAATAATCCTCTCTGATGTTGACAAGTGCACACCATCCTGTCTGAACATGTGTGCCCAAAATTAAGCTTGAATGCTCTATACATTTCCATTTTTTCTGTGGAAGTTTATATTATATCTGTATATTTAACTGATCAATTGTTGCTTAATTCACTTTTCCTACGTATTTTTATGAATTTACTTTTAAAAGGTTTGTAGCTGATTGCCTGTTTTCTTGTTAACAGGTTATTTATTGCTAAATAGTGACAAGCTGCTGCCATCCACATTTAAATAGACAAATGTCTCTGCTACAGATTTTAATTAATGTTTATAACAGGTTTATTATCAAGATTGGAACAGTAACTGGCAGTTTCTGAGTTAGATAGTCTGGGACAATTTACTGCCTTGGGCCTGGACAAAAGGCTGTAGTGCGGAAGAATATTACCAGCCTTCCTTATAAATGAATGCATGTATATGTGTATGTGTGTGTGTGTGTGTGTGTGTGTGTGTGTGTGTGTGTGTGTGTGTGTGTGTGTGTGTGTGTATGCATGAAAAGAGTTTATTCAAATACAGTTACTACGGGCAGGTGAGCATGGGAATACACTAAAACCCTGTGAGAGAGGATCTGAGGAGCTAGGCCAAAAACTCTGTTTTATAGGGTACTTAGTGTGAAGCTTATTCTTGGGTGTAGATGGTATAAGCCCATACTCAGAGCAGCAGTGCATATTTCCTCCATACTCTTGAGACCATGGTGCAAGCAGTGAGTTTTGTGATTCATAATTATATGTCTTTTTTTATACTTTAAACTGTTTAACACCAATGATGTGACTTGAAAGACCATATTCCTGGTGGCTATGATATTTTAGATCTAGATAATTTATTTGAGGGTGATGGGGCAGATTCAAGGGTCAGAGCCCCTGCCAACCATACTTTACATTACTTGGCAGTTGTGAGATTCAAACCCCCATCTGGCTACCACTGACTGGCCTTTACAGTGGTGAGCAGTGGCATATATATTGTAATTGGACTTATTTAGCATGCAGAACAGTTTTGTCACCAGAGGGATGTGCAGCTTTGCAGACACTAAAGAAATAAACAGTAGCATACATTGCTTAACAGTTATTTATTTATTTTTTTTGCTCAGAATAGATTAGGAAACAGGCAGAAATGATCTCTGAAAATATGTCAATATGTCAGCATCACAGCTGATTACAGAATGTAAAACTAAAGGGACTTTGCATAGCAGTAAATCCAGTGAGGACATGATAGTAGCCTTGTGTGCTGCTGGAACATGCCCCATTAAATCTGGAGACAACCTTGCAGATCTTGTGGGTGTGCAGGGAAAAAAATTAGTCAAAGCCATTGACAGATGACTGCAAAACATAGAAAGGTAAAGATGAAATGGCTTGAGCTGGAGACAGATGAGAGAATAAAACAGCTTGAGTTGCAAAGAGACTGAGAACAAGCTGAAAAAAGAGAAAAGTAGTACCAGCACGAATGGGAAACATTGGTTCTTTGCCAAAGACATCTGAGTACTAAGGACAGGAAAAGCTGAATATTAGATGCCAAGATCACCACCAAATTGTTTCCACAGCATTAATAGGGTGATATCTTTGCTAGCTTTATTTGAGCATTTGTAAGAGTGTGTAATCAAATTTAAATTGCCCAGTTGCAGTCAATGGTACTTTTTAACTCCTCTTTTTATAATCAGGTTATTACAGGCTGTTTCAAAGTTATCTGATGTAGAGGGTTTGAATTATTATAAAGTTAAATCATATTTATTTGTATATAAAAACTATGGAAATCACAGACTTAGATAAATACACCATTGGAAGAAAAATGGTTTAATCACAGAACAAAACCAATGCAGTAACACACTGGCTGAAGTAGAAACGTATTTATTGCTAAACAAATAAAACTTAGTTGCCAAATGAATAAAACTTGGTAAGCGCTTTCACTACTGCTTCATCAGACCATAGACACAGAGAGAATGAACCACTGCAATATATATAAAGTTCAAATACCCTTAAACCAATCACATGTTAGCAGCTAAAGAGCTTATAAAAATAAAGAGATAGAGCATATAATTATATAAAATAGACATAAAACAGCAATAAATACATATAAAAAATACATATAGAATAATGAGTACATATCAAAAATGAAAATAAAGATAAAAAAATATAAAAATATAAAAATATGAAATGAAGCAAGGTCAATACCTAAGGCTACGTCCCTTTAGTATAGGTCTAAGTGGAATCTTTTTCATTAAGTCCACTACCTTGATCAGCCCTTAGTTTTATTATCCATTTGACCTCTCTGGTTTCAGTTAAATTCATGATGTCATCACCTCTAGCAGTGGGAAAGATTCTATCAATAACCATAAACCTGAAAGTATGACTAGCGTTAATGCTAATCACATGCTTAGACAAAGCATTGTTCATGGAAGCACATCATATGTTGTAAAGGTGCTCCCTGATCCTGTCTCTCAAAATCCTATCAGTTTTCCTGACATAGAATGCTTTGCAGCACCTGCAGTAGGCTAAGTAAACAACATGCAACGTCATGCAGTTGGCACTTACACTAAACTTGTACCTACACCCATTATCAGGATGGTCAAAGATACCACTGCTGTCTATGAAACTACAAAAATTACATTTGCCACAGTGTATTGTGTTCTCTTTTAACCCATTGTCATCAAATCTATTGTTGTTTATGGTTATTGATGAAATCTTTCCCACTGCTAGAGTTGGTGACATCAGGAATTTAACTGAAACCAGAGAGGTCAAATGGATGATAAAACTAAGGGCTGACCAAGGTTGTGGACTTAATGAAAAAGTTTCACTTAGACCTATACTAAAGGGACGCAGCCTTAGGAGTTGACCTTGCTTCATTTCATATTTTTATATTTTTATATTTTTTATCTTTACTTTCATTTTTGATATATACTCATTATTCTATATGTATTTTTATATGTATTTATTGCTGTTTTATGTCTATTTTATATAATTATATGCTCTATCTCTTTATTTTTATAAGCTCTTTAGCTGCTAACATGTTATTTGAACTTTATATATATTGCAGTGGCTCATTCTCTCTGTGTCTATGGTCAGATTTATTTGGCAAATAAGTTTTATTTGTTTGGTAATAAATATGTTTGTACCTTAGCTAGTGTGTTACGCCATTGGTTTTGTTCTGTGATTATCCCATTTTTCTTCCAACAGTGTATTTATCTAAGTCTGTGCATTTCCATAGTTTTTATTTCCTTTTCGTTTTGCACAGTCTGTGAGCATGGCTGAAGGGTTTACTAATGATGTGGAATCGAACTACAACTCTCAGAATGCATTGTGTGGCTCCGACAAGTGAAGTGGCAGGCTAATCCACTGTCTTACTAGGAATGACAACCCACTGATGCTGTCTAATGAGAATGCGGATATGAAAATGAGTGATGGGATTAATCTTGATGCAGAAAGGTTTGTTCAAGCAGTTGATGATGTGGAGTATAACATCTTGAAACTTAAACATTTACAAACTCAACCCCAGCATTTTGAAGCATGTTTGGAGAAGAAAATCATTCCTGCAGGATTGAGAGTTCTTAAAATGCCAACTTACAGTGACCAATACCCTGGACTGCTCATGAAGTGACAGCAGATTAACGTAGAAGTGAGCTACAGCTATTTAAAGTTACTTATTGATTACTTTAAGCCAGAGGAGTGTGAGTTAATTCAAAAAATGAATGCACAACAAACTGAGTTTTACAAACATTTTCTTGAGAGCATGGTTGACTCTTCTGTTGATAAACCTGTTGATACTGCACTGCTCTATGAGAGAAAGCTGTTGCAACAGAAACATCTTAAAATGGACAGATACCTAAGGGACTTTAAGCTTGGCAATGTTTTCACTTGGCCAAGGAATAATACTAGCCAGCATAATGATTTAAGAACTGTTTCTAGCCAGAACTCTAGTGCAGTCAAGAGTGCTGGGCTGCGTACTGATTTGATGGGGCAACTCATTAATAATAGCACTGCATCTTTACCTAGTAATCCCTCAAACCACTACAATACCACCTTACATAGGGATTCTGAGAATAATGCTGCTACAAACTCTACTAATAATTGTTCTGAAGATATGAATGGTGTGAATGGTCTCCAAGGTGCGATTACTTTGGTTCTAGGAAATGATGTGTGAAGGAAAATTCCTAGCAGTATGAATAGTGGCTTGGATGGCAGGAATGCTGGGTCCAGCGGTGGTTCTATCCAATTCCCTTTACCCATTGCCAAGGTACAGCGGACCAGCAGGGACTGGTCACAGAGCAGGGAGAGGGTGAAAAGGAAATTACCAACAGAACGAGGCATAAATCAATCACTGAGAAAGATGTGGAAAAGTACGACAACTTGAATGTGTTGAACCTGTCTAAGAGATCCCTTACTCAGCATAAGCTGAGTGTGCTGGGAAAGGGTCTCTCATTTATACCGACACAACATGGTGAATTAACTGATAATGTATTGGACATTAAAATGTTTGTAAGAAATGTCTCACTCAAGCTGCAGTTTGGCAGCAGTAAAGATAATGTTACAAATGCTAATGTATTTAAGAAAGCTAGTTTATATATGCCTATCTCTCATCCCCTCCTGGAAGCCTTTGATAAGCTAACTGAGAATGATTTGCATGAAGCTTTTAGTAGCAATAGGGCTGGCTATAACAATAATCTGACCCTTATGGAAAAACTGACTCTGAGATCTTTATGTGATGATAACAGCATAGCTATTAGACCAGCTAATAAGGGTGGCTCCATTGTTGTGATGGATAGACATGAGTATTATCACTCTATGAAGGAGGTGTTATATGATAGTGAACATTATACTATTGTCACTAGGAATGATCTAAGTCGCTTCAAATGGGTTAATGATAATACTCTATTGGAATGCTTGAATGATAAAATAATTAATCATGAGCTGTTTAATTATTTCCTGTTCAATGAGCCCTTAATCCCTGCTATACAAGGTCAACCCAAGGTTCATAAGGATAGACTTAGACCACCAATGAGGCCCATAGTGGCTGGTAGAGTCTGGGTCACTGAGCCTTTCTCCATATTTATGGAGAAACATTTGCGGCCCATACTGGATAAAAATGAGATAGTGCTCAAAGATTCTAAACAATTCCTTGGGAATTTATTTGATTTTATTAAAATACAACCACAAGATTTGAGATATTTTTTGATAACCATGGATGTGCAGTCCCTCTTCACGATGATCCATAATGATGTTGGGCTGGCATATGTTGAGAGGTATTTGAGTAAGCACAGAGACTATGACCAAAGTTTGAGTTACTATATATAAGCATGAAGCTAGTCCTTGAGAATAATGCATTTGTTTTTGATGGAACATATTATCAACAAAAGGATAGCATAGCTATGGGCACTTCCAGTGCCTATAGCTACGCCAATATGGTTATGGCACTCTGGGAAGAAGAATATGTTTTTCCAACATCCACCTTTCGATGGTATGTTCCTTTCCATCGTAAATTTGTGGATGACTTGTTTTTTATTTGGACAGCTGGGGTTGATGAATTGATTAACTTCCATCATGATTTGAATTCGATTACCAGTTTCCTCAAATTTTCTTTGGTATATTCGATGACACAGATTGAATTCTTAGACATAATGTTGAACAGACAGGAGGATGGCTCATTAGGCACAGGGATTTACCATAAACCATGCTACAGAAATTCCCTATTACATAGACATAGCATGCACCCCCCCCCCATGTCTTCAGGAATATAATAAAGGGACAGGGTCTGCGAGCCTCAAGAAGGAATGGAACTGATGATGGCTTTAACTCAGAGCTTAATCAGCTTAGGAATAGACTGAGGAACAGAGGTTATGAGCAAGGGGTGGTTGATAGGGTGTTGGATACCATTCCTCCTCTCAGGCCCAGCATAGCGAAACTGTATTTTTCAGAACAACACAGGGACATGAATGTTTCAAGTGTCCCATCTACTAGATGCAAGAATATCTCTGTCTCCCTTGGGTGTACAACAGATACTAGGATGACAATGGACATCATTAGGAAACACTGGGGTTTGCTGACCACTGATCCTGATATTAATAGGTTAATAGGAGATAAGCCAAGGTTCCTATATAAGAATAAAAAGAATCTGATGAGGATGTTGTGCTTTCTGGATAACAATAGATTTGATGACAATGGGTTAAGAGGGAACATGATACCCTGTAGCAAATATAATTTTTGTAGTTTCATAGACAGTAGTGGTATCTTTGACCATCCTGATAATGGGCGTAGGTACAAGTTTAGTGTAAGTGTCAACTGCATGACGTTGCATGTTGTTTACTTAGCCTACTGCAGGTGCTGCAAAGCATTCTATGTCAGGAAAACTGATAGGATTTTGAGAGACAGGATCAGGGAGCACCTTTACAACATATGATGTGCTTCCATGAACAATGCTTTATCTAAGCATGTGATTAGCACTAACGCTAGTCATACTTTCAGGTTTATGGTTATTGATAGAATCTTTCCCACTGCTAGAGGTAGTGACATCATGAATTTAACTGAAACCAGAGAGGTCAAATGGATGATAAAACTAAGGGCAAACCAAGGTAGTGGACTTAATGAAAAAGCTCCACTTAGACCTATACTAAAGGGACATAGGTTTAGGAGTTGACCTTGCTTCATTTCATATTTTTATATTTTTTATCTTTATTTTCATTTTTGATATGTACTCATTATTGTATATGTATTTCTTATATGTATTTATTGCTGTTTTATGTCTATTTTATATAATTATATGCTCTGTCTCTTTATTTTTTATAAGCTCTTTAGTTGATAACATGTGATTGGCTTAAGGGTATTTAAACTATGTATATATTGCAGTGGCTCATTTTCTTTGTGTCTATTGTCTGATGAAGCAGTAGTAAAAGTGCTTACCAAGTTTTATTTATTTGGCAACTAAGTTTTGTTTGGTAATAAATATGTTTCTACTTCAGCCAGTGTGTTACATCGTTGGTTTTGTTCTGTGATTATCCCATATTTATTTGTATGTTTTACACTGACATTTGAAGCCAACAGAAATAAATTCATCAAGCATAAATGAAAGACAGATAACAGTGTGAGTGATTATATTGTAGAAATAAGTAGTTACTTCCATAGGTGGGTGAGTGGTTGTCAAATCACTGCATTTGAAAGGTTAGCAGACCTTTTTCTGAGTGATCAAGCACTCAGTACTGTGCCTGAAGATGTAAGAATCGGGTTGGCAGACTGTGAGTTAGGGAGGAAAGATGACCTCTATCTAGCTTGCAGGTCAAAACTGCACAAGAAATGGGGTTCACAATGCTACATATTGGTATAAGGGGACAAATGGGGTCAGTATAAGCCATCACAGTAAGTTCCACAGGCAAAGAAAGCCACCAGACCTAGATCTTGGGGTCAAATATTTTCATTGTGACCAAATGGGGCATTTACCTTACTGAGGTAAAGTAAGGATAGAAACATCATGGGGGGCAGCAAGCAGGGATAGCACTATAACAAAAGTGGTGGATTGTTTGGAGACAGCCACTGCACCAAACTACAACAAGAATTTGTAACCTACCCTTGTGGAGAGTGAGACAGCATTGTCAAGAGGGAAACAATATTAGACATAACCACTGTTAAGCCTGCAGTGGTTCAGAGTAAGCTACTTACCCAAACAGTTCACTTCAGTTAGAGTCTTCCAAGGGACACCTTTTCAAATACCAATGGCTATAATTTACTTGGAATGGGAACAGAAGGGCAAGGGAGCAAGCAGGTGGGAGTATTTGATGATATCTCAGTGGATGTTTTAATAGGAAATTATTTTAATAATGCACTACCTGGTGTACGTGTGTTTCCATGCAGCCAGATACAGAAGCAAGCTCATAGGGAAGGCAGTGTCCACACCTAAAATTAAGACTAGTGTGTGACTGCTTCAGGTCAATAGCAGGAAGCCTAAATCTAAGCTACAGCTGTTGGAAGGGGCTACATTAAAGGAGTGTTGGATTTTAGCAGTATCAAGCCTGAATTTGAAGCATCACTGTCAGAAGATACCAGCCTTCCTCCTGAGGTGGAGCTGGGAAGAACTTGAGGGATACAGACAAGAGGCTTCTTGTCCTCAAGGGCAGGGGGGGGGGCTGTATACTGGAAAAAAGGCTTAATGTACAGAGAATGAACTCCTGAAGGCAATCTAGACAGAGAAGTGAAACAGCAGCTGGTAGCAACAAAGGCCTAACAATGGGATTTCTGGCCAAAGAAAACGCCGAACTGTAAAAACTCTACTTTATTAAAACACAAAGCTTTTGGGAAGACAAAATCCATTCTTCAGTGTATAAAAAACATCAAATTAACTCCATATAAATAGCACATGAAACAAATCACATGCTAAATGTCCCCCAATAAACAATCACAAGTAATTAACTCACTTAACACACTTTTAAAAGCATAGCACAGCTATATCTTACTTTAAATTAATTTCTCTAAGATTTAGAAAAGGCTTTGGCATAATCATTGTATTTAATCCTGGAAATGAATCAGCTTTCAAGCGTATAATCCATTCATATTCCAATAGTTCTAGTTTGTTATTATGATCCCTCCCCTTATTTTGCTTGGTCAGAGTTTGTATTACCCTAAACTTAAACATATAACCTGGGCCACAGTCTATTACATGCTTAGCAAATGGGTTTGTCAGTATTTTACGCCTAATATCTGACTGATATTCTATAATACGGTCCCTTAACCTTCTGATAGACTTACCTATATAAAATAAGGGGCATGCTGAACAATTTGTTAGATATACTATAAAAGTCGTATTACAGGTACCTGAAACTTTAAAACAATATTTCTTTCTAGTTACTGGATGTACAAATTCAATGTCAGATATAACAGACTTACAACTAGAACAATTCAAACATGGAAAGGTGCCTTTCTTATTTATTCATTTCTGATGAACGGTCAATTCCATGTTTTTATAGCATAAAAGTTATTTCAAGCTTTTTCAATTTCTAAAGGCAAATTGAGGTTTATCACCTATAAACTCTTTTCTCAGGTGTTGCCTGTAAGATATCCCAGTTCTTAAAGATGATCTTTATTACATCATATGATGCTCTACTATAATTCATAACATATCTTAACCTTACATTTAACTCAACATGGGTTCTAGTTACATCTCCTTCAGATTGGGAAAAATAGGGCTTAGCATTATGCTCCCTCTCATCAATCACTTCTCTTCTCATATTATTTAATAAACCTTCATCATAGCCCTTAACCTAAAATCATGCAACATGTCTAAGATCTGCTGATTACATATCTCTATGTCTGTATTAATCCTACTCACTCTTAAAAGTTGACTCTTAACAATACCCCTAAAGGTATGACTAGGGTGCATGCTTTTTTGATGGAGATATCTATTAGCCTGAACATCTTTTTTATATATAGTAGTTTCATAGTTTCATAGTTTCATAGTATAGTACTAGGCTATCTGCCCTGGGGCATTTGTAAGCCTAGCCATAGTGATGTAGCTTTTGCCACCCCATGAAATGGTACAAAAATGTACAAAATAAATCTAGAATACTGTGCCTCTGTCTAGTATTGACACAATGAAGGTCCCCTTATATAATAGAATTAGTTTACTGTGCCCCTGTCTAGCAGTGACATAGATGTGACCCCTGGGGTAAACTTACAATCTCCCATCCACTCATCAAGATTTCTCTTGAAGAGAGTCAGTGAGGGGCTCTGCCTAATACAAACTGGGATCCTGTTCCAAAGCATGGGAAGCCTCTGGGTTATGAATATATCCCTCCAGCATGTCCTATTCATACTTGTGCCGAGGTTTAAGTCTTTAGCTCTCGTGGTCCTGATGGATTTGGATTTTTTGAGGTGGAGCATGTCCATCAGATCCTGATTGGACATGGCCTTGTACGTCAGGCAGAGATCACCTCTGAGCAGGCGATATGCTACTGAATAGAGCTGAAGTTTCTTTAGTCTGGGAGAATAAGACACATGTTGGAGACCCTTGATCCTTTTGGTGAGGTACTTTTGTGGTCTCTCCAGCTGTTGCAAATGCCGGATGAGGTACATACCAAATGGGGCATTGTACTCAATCATGGGTCTGATGAGGGAGGAATATAGGGGTACAATGACATCCTTGGATCTGGATGTGAATCCCTTCATGATGAGGTGTGCAAGGTAGAATGTTTTTCTAACCACTTTGCCAACGTGGGTGTCAAATGAGAGGTCGCTGTCTACTTGGGTCCCTAGGTCTCTGATTACTTTTTCCGTACTCAGTGGGTTGCTGTCTATGTGATAATTTGTGGGTACTTTGTTTTTTCCAAAAGGGATGACTATACATTTTTTGGCATTTAGTTTAAGGCCGTGACTACGGCACCAGTTGTCCGTTTCAGTGAGGCCTTTTTGTAGGATGTGTGTGTCTGCTGGTGTAACGACTATGGCGCCTAGTTTGCAGTCATATGCGAACTTTGTCAGCCACAGCCCTCCCATGTTTGCTTTAACATCTGAGAAATAAATGCCGAACAAGAGGGGTCCCAGGACAGATCCCTGTGGGACACCACTTGTGACTGGCTTTGAGTCTGACATTGCTCCAGCGATTTTAACTTTATGGGTTCTGTCCTTTAGCCAGTTTTCAACCCATCTAGTGACATAAGGGTTTACTTTTAAGCTGTTTAGCTTATCTATGATGCCTGAGTGGGGTATTGTGTCGAAGGCCTTAGCCAAGTCCAGGTATGCTGTATGGGCTGCTTTGCCCTCACCAATGGCTCTAGTGACTGTTTCGAAAAAGTCAACCAGGTTCACTAGAGTAGCTCACTTTAAACTTCAGAAATTCAGTAGTGGTATCTAAATATGATACAAAGTCACATAATTCTTATTCAGTCCCATTCCATATAAGGAAGACATCATCCACAAACCTCTTAAAAAAACAATATCTTTTCATAATACCATGTATTTTCATTAAATATAAACTCAGATTCCCATCTCCCCAGGGATAAATTTACATAAGTATTATCTACAGATGTTCCCATAGCTACCCCTGAGGTTTGATGGAACATCTGTTTATCAAACAAAAAAACATTAGTAGTAAGAACTACCTCCAACAAATCACAGATAGTTTCTATTTCTCTTGAGGTGTGTCTTCTATGTTTAACCATATACTCACGTACTGCTTGAATCCCATATTCATGGGGAATGACGGTAAATAGTGAACTAATATCTAATGTCACAAACATAAACTCTGTACTCTGAATAGATGTGTACCATGCATATCATTTTCGCAAGAAATCCCCTGTATCGCATATAAAACTAGTTACCTCATTCAAAATAGGTTTCAAAACATTTTCCAAGTATAACAAAATATGTTCTGTAACCCAGCCTTTTCCAAAGACAATGGGTCTCATGGGAAGGCATACCAGATTTTTATGTACTTTGGGCAAACCGTAAAGAACAGTTGTAATGGGACAGGGTATAGTAAAATAATTATACAACTCTAGTAATGTGTCTCCTGTTAATTGTAGATCATAAATGCAACTATTAACTCTAAAAATCAGATTCTTTATTGCATTAGTATAAATTTTAGAAAATACAGCAGCATCAGATAAAAGATCATACATTAGTGCAACACAATCTTCCTTATTTAGGACAAAAACAGCACTCACTTTGTCCACTTGCTTAATGACAATACTTTGTTCTTTCTGCAGTTTTAGCAAAGAAGCATGTTCTGCTCTGGACAGATTAAATTTCTTTCCCCAGTATTGCTTTTCATATAACTTCCTTATTTGTTTTTCACAAATATTGTGAAATGCAACTAAAACTGGTGGATTTATTGGTATAAAAACACTAGGTTTCCTATAAGGGAAAAAAACATCTCCGCTGTTTTTAAATGTTAATTTCAATGTCAAATTACGAATAAAAAGTTTTAAGTCTGTGAGAGTATTCTCTAAAGTATCACAGTTAGATGGAATAAAATGCAGCCCTTTATTAAATAATGATATATTGTCATGATTCAGCTCAAAGCGAGACAGGTTAATTACTGACTGTTGATGTCTCGGTTGCTGGCAGTTCTGGTCTGTGTCATCGGAGCATTGTAGCTTCTTGTTTCCTTGACTCTTCTGCTCCTCGAATGACTCCAGAACTGGTCGCATTGCTTCAGTTGAACTTTTTCTGGCAAACTCAATAAACAAGGTTGACGCTGCTGCTGGAAAGCATTTTATTAACTTCAGAGTCATGTGTACACCTCAAAGATGTTTCATCACTTACGTCACTAGTTGAAGCAGAAGCAAGTGCTAAAACCTGGTCCAGAGCTTCCATAGCAGAGTATTAGCTGGAATGGTAGGTGCTACAGTAAAGTCATCCAGCTGATACACAGAACCTCTATTAGAGGACGAACTAGTGGATTCTGATGTTTGAATTGTCTGCTCAGTTTTCGGCCATGAAAAAATATTTCCCATCCTAAAATCACGGATATCTCTTTGAAGTTTCCATTTTTGGGCTACTTCCAGTTGGAGTTCAAAGACAGGCAAGCATTCAAACATATTATGATATATCAATACATTGTCTTTTAATGAAGATGAATTAGAAAGTTTATTCTCACACTGTATTATATCATTCTGTAAGTTCCTCTTTATTTGTTCAATAATTCGTTCATGAGGGAATATAGTCTGCACTTAGTTTCAAATTAAGAATCTGCCACTTTTTTAAGAGTTCCAAGTAAGCATTGCCATATGTAGGTATTTTTAAAATTCGGAAGCCTCTTGGCACCGCTCCCAACTCTAAATAAACTTGAAAGCTTAGCCCTTGCCATTGCAAAGGCTTATATTCTTGTCCTTTCTTTTCTAGGGTTTTTATTTGTGCAGAAAAATCTACATTGTTCACAGTCAAAACACTGTTATTATTTGCTATTAAACCCATTGCTCCTGACAAAAGAGGGTTTGTACATACCCTTAACATATCAGTTAAGCACTTCTTTGGCTCCATACTGACTTCTCCAACCTTATATTTTCTACAGCTTTCACTAGATGAGGAGACAATGCATAAGAAAGCATCCAGCAAGGATCTTCAATAAGATAAAATAAAAACTGTAGAAAAACTTAAAGCTCCACAACTAGTAAATCCAAGTGCAGCAAATATCCAACATACAAAAAAAACAAAAAAACGCTGAACTGTAGAAACGATACTTTATTAAAACACAAAGCTTTCAGGAAGACAAAATCCCTTCTTCGGTGTATAAAAACATCAAATGAACTCCATATAAATAGCACATGAAACAAATCACATGAAGGCTGATTCATTTCCAGGATTAAATACAATGATTGTGCTGAAGCCTGTTCTAAAGCTTAGACAAATGAATTTAAAGTAAGATATAGCTGTGCTATGTTTTTAAAAGTGTGTTAAGTGAGTTAATTACTTGTGGTTGTTTATTGGGGGACCTTTAACATGTGATTTGTTTCATGTGCTGTTTATATGGAGTTAACCTGATGTTTTTTATAAACTGAAGAAGGAATTTTGTCTTTCTGAAAACTTTGTGTTTTAATAAAGTAGCATTTCTACAGTTCGGCATGTTTTTTGTATGTTGGATATTTGCTGCACTTGGATTTACTAGTTATGGATCTTTAAGCTTTTCTACATTCCTGGCCATAGCCCATGATATGCATTTTCAGTTCATATGAGCATAAACTGTACAAAAAAGAAGACTTATTAAGAATTTCTATTGACCACATATTGCAAAAGATGTAACAATTTACTGCAAGACGTGAGGTATGCCAAAAGGTTGGTAAGGAAGGAGATAAAGCTAGATGTCTTTGCCTGTTATTGAGGAACTGTTTCAAAGATCAGTACAAGGGCATGGTATTCCAATCTCCACAGATAAGATGCATAAACTGATGGTGGTGGGCTATACATTGGTATGAGATACACCGAGGTGGTAGCATTTTTCTCTGCTGAGGCACAGAAGGAGGGAAATACTTCCATGAGAAATACCAACAGAGATCCCAGTTTCATGTCAGACCTGCAGGACTGTTTGTAAAAATATTGTGGGGTAAAACATTTAAAGAGACACCCCCACCACTATCCACAGGCCAACAGTCTGGTGTTGAGGTTTAATTTAACTCTACTCTAACTACCAATTTGACAACATCTACAGTAGAGTCTAGATGGGAGTGAGACAAGTACCAGTATAATTTTCTCTTTGCATAAAGAGAGGTGCCCCCAAATATCCACATAGTTTCCATGATTAACAGGAGGGGGACTCTCACTTTAAGAAGGAATCTTTCAAATATGTACTAAACTTCAGAGCCAGGTTTAGGGAGCTCAAGGGAATGCCACAACAGCAAAAAGTCTGTACAAGGCTTTGTTTTGTACTTTTTCTGTCTATATGGCCTAACAAAGGATATTGTGGACTACATAAAGAAGTATGCATTGGTAGACCCTTGCTATTACCAACTGCTGTATCCTTTTCCTTCTAGCCATCCTCCAGGAATCCATTCTCTGTACAGTAATCATTTGCCCCAGTATAGGGACTCTTCCTGTCCTTGAGAATCAAGATTCTCTGTGGTTATCTCCCTCAAGTCCTGTAAAGTAGAATCACAGAGCTATGCCTTGTATGAATGGACAACTAGAGCCAGAGAGTATCTGGCTGGGAAGAAAGTGATAGTGCTTATTTCTGTTCAACACAAGAAATGGCTTGCAGCATGGGAGAAGGAACTTTTTACTACAGTGAGACAGGTAAGTGATGTTAACTACATGGCAAAGGAGTTGGGCAGGAGGCAGAAACACATTAATCTGTCGTGTAAACAGGCTAAACCTCTGGCACTCAGTATGTGTAGTGTATTACTGGAGGAACTGCAGGGGATTGAATACTAGGCCTTCTAAATGAGGACTGGTCTGACACCTTGGGGGAGCAAGTAGCCCTTTTACAGTAGCCTTCCAGAGATTGGTAAATCACATCCTTACAGGAGCTGGAGACTATGCTCTCACTTACCTGTATGGTACTGCAATCTACAGCCAGTCCATATAAGAACATTTTCAATGTATTAGGTAGGTGTTTGGCAGACTTAAAAGGGAAGGGTTAAATATTAAGGCAAGCAAGTTTCAAGTATGGATGGCAGAAGTTTGTTATTTGAATCATACTGTGAGCAGTGACAAGATTCAGCCAGAGCCCACCAAAGTGGCGGCTATTCAGGCAAGGCCAACCACTGCTACAAAGCAGGGGAGGGCATTCCCAGAGACAACAGGGTACTGTAAGAAAGTCTTTCCACCATTACAGTATGATATCACTCCACTTACAGACCTTACCAGAAAGAATATACCAGGTAAGGTTATCTGGACTCTAGCCTGTTAGCAGTCGTTTCAAACTCTTAAAGATGTCTTGAGTGGGCTGCCTGTACAACCCTGTACTGACTACCAATGACATTTATTGTGTAGATCAATGCTTCAAATAATGGGGGTGAAGGCTATACTTAGCTATGTTTTTTTTAAAGGGAGAAGAACAATCCATAATGTATCTCAGCTGCAAACTTTTGCTCAGGAAGAAATTGTATACAGTTATAGAAAAGGAGAGTCTGGGCATAATTTGAGTTCCATTAAAGCTTTGACACTATCTGAATGATATAAAGTTCACTGTGGTTACAGACTATAAGTCTTTAAAGCAGCTAAACAGGGCAAGCATGCAAAATGGAAATTTTTTTTTAACATGGGGTTTAGCACTGCAGCCCTACAACATGACTGTCCAGCACAGGATTGGTACTGCTAATGCCAATGTAGATGGTTTGTCAAGAAAGAAAAGGGTAATGAACAAAAAGGGTGTAGTCTTATCTCAAAAATCATTTTGTAAGAGTATCTCAAAAAAGCTTGTAAGAGGTCTAAATGATGGAGGAAGATATACTGTAATGTCTGAGAAAAAAACTACCACTGCTTTCTGAGTAAAACTGGAAGAGAAATGTGAGCTTCATGTAAGCCTATGAAAATTTGTAGCAAGCAGACCAATAACATGTGATTGAATCTCCAAAGTATAATTAGCATGACAAGATGTGTAGACAGGTCTTTTTCTTTATTGTAATCTTTATTATAAAGTGTTTGTTTTCTGTTGCTCTGTGCAAGTTTATATTTCTCTACATGTTTAACTGTTAACTATACTACTTAACTCATTCTTTCTTAAGAAAGTTATTTTATTTATTCACTCTTTAAAATCTTGTGGCTGATCACTCATTTCTTTATATATTAATTCACAACAAGGTGTTTATTTCTAAATGGTGATAAGCTACTGCCATTCACCTCTAACTGACCAGACTGTTCGGCTACACACTACCATTTCAGTTTATATTCTTTTTTGGTTTATTATCAAGAGTGGAACAGTAACTGGGAGTTTTCCAGTCAAGTAATGTAGGGTAGTGACAGTTTACTAACATGGGCCAGGACAAAAGGCTGTAGTATTGGAGAATATTATTAACATTCTATGGAAATTAATGTGTGTCTGTGAAAATAATTTATTCAAAGTATATTTACTGTAGATAAGTGAGCACTAGAAGACACTAAAACCTAGAAAGACAGTGGTGAGGCGGGAGTCTGGAGAACTAGGTCAAAGACTCTGTTCAGGAGGTATTCTATGTGAAGAATATTCATGGGTGCAGGTGGTGTGGGGCCATATCCAGGGCAGTGGTGTGTATTTTCTGCATTCTTTTGAGACTAAGCTGTATTTTGTAAGCAGATTTGTGTACCTTTTTATACCTTTATCTGTTTAGTACAAATGGTGTGACTCAAGACACCATACTGCTAATGGCCATCAGGCTTTAGATTTAAATAATTTATTTGTGGACAATGGAGTAGATCCAAGGATCATAGCCCCTGCATACCGTACATCCCATTGGTTGACAGTGATGAGATTCAAGCTGGATGTGACTGAATGGCCTTCACAGAAGCTCTTCTCCTTTTTCTTCCCCCAGTGAGAAGGATTTTTATATCACCTAGATAGACTCTCCTCCTTTTCTTGTCCTTGACCATGAGGTTACCTTTTAATGAATTTGGGGGTTCACCTCCTGAGGACATGTGTTTGCAGAGGCATACTTCATGGGAGGCTATCTATCAGTTTGGCCTACAGGGGATCCTTCAACTCCTAATTTTATTTACGTAATTAAAGCTTGGCAACTGGGTAATTAGAATGGTCAATTGGCCCTTCTCAGTCACAGCCTAGACTCCAGAGGAGCAAAGTACATATTACAATAAAAAATTGATAAAAGTAAAAATACATTGTGTATCATACGATAATAAAAATGTATTTCAAAAGTAAATTCACATAGAAAAGGGGAAATAAGAAATAACCATATTCACAATATTTTAAGCAATGTGGAAGTTTGTGTAATATTTACTATATTTATAAGGTGGTGTTCTGTTAGCAGAGTGATGCCTTTATGCAGCATTTGTAAATATTCCAGTTACCATAAGTCTGCAAGCCTTTAGCAAATTATCTAGTGTCATAAAGGCAATTACAAGCAGTTTCTTCAAGTAGATGTTCTTTCAGTTTAGCCTTGAAACCATGCGATGTTATCTGAGAATGTATTTCATCAGGTAGTTGATTCCATGTTGCTAGACAAAGTTTAGTGAAGACCCATTCCACCATAGAAGTGCCAAAACACGGTCTTATCAAAGTAATACCATCATCCTGACTTCTTGTCAATGAGTATGATGTTCCCCTTATTTGTAAGGTTTATTTTATTGGGGGGGATTGACCCAGCATACTAATTTCAAACAACCGGGTGCCAAGTAGCACAGTAGCTCAGCAAGTAACTGGTAGCCAATGAAATCACTTTAAGAGATCACACTGGTGAGTATGCTTGTCAGACAGAAGTAGAAAATGACAGATTTGTTTTTTCAGTACCTGTAGTGTTTGTGTGTTGATGCTACAGTGAAGTGTTAATAAAGACCGGTCAAATTCTATTTTGGGAATGAGGTCATTTCTTGCTATGGACTGTCTTGCAGTTGGGATAATAGGTGTGAAATTTTGTAGTAAAGTTTCAGTTGTGAAAATGTTTTATTGACTGTATTGTTTTATGCCTCAAAAATGTTAAGACAGGGTCAAACAGGACTCCTAGATTTTTTGCTGTCTAACATTAGGTATCGGACAAATTGACATTAATTAACATTATGGGCAGATTGGACAGTTATTGAGTAGTTTCAAATAGCATAATGCTAGATTTTGGGGGATTAATTATTAATCTATTGTTAGTTAGACAGTTACAAAGATTAGGGAAACTGATCTGTAATCTGTGCTGAAACCCAGAAAAAATATTTCCAGATAAAACTAGTAGATCATTTGCATACATAATAATTTTTATATGGAGTAGCTCATAAGGTAAGTCATCTATAAATAATGAAAACGGTAAGGAGTCAAGAACTAATGTAGGGTTCTCTAATATTGAGTGTACCTATATTAGGCAGGATATTGTTCTTGTATACCTGGGAAATTCTGTTTTCAGGTTAACATTTAAGCCATCGGAGGGTGTGCAGTCTGAAACTGAGTTGCAGTTTGCTGAGCTGAAGGGTATGACTTTCAGTTTGAAATGTTCTTATGAAGTCTACCCAAGAGACTGGCAGTAAGTAAGATAATATATGTATTGTGGTAAATTGAATTGGTGGCAACATAAAGTGCAGTCATAGCACTGAAGGCCTTATAGAAGCAGTATTGTTTGTCACAAAGGAGGCCATAGCTGTTTATATGGTTAAGCATCTGTCTGTATGAGTTTTTTTTCAAATATTTCAGTTAAAGGGCATAGGTTAGTGATTGGCCTATAGTCTTTGCAGTCTTTTGGTTCTCCTACTTTGGGTAATGGGATTAGGAATAAAAGGCAGAAAAATGACAAGGCTCCCAGAATCAAAATGGACAGTCCCTCCTCTTTATGATCCTTTTAGGATGTGTTGAAAACTAATAATTAAAACTCAGATTCACAATCAGCAGCACTGAAATGGGCTAGAAATCTTGGCGAAAACAAAATTCACAAGACCATGGCTTCATCTCACTTTCTTCAACATTATTTAAAATATGGAGTCTTTATGTTTAGCACTTTTCCATTTGATAAAGAATTAATAGTATTACATAAATATGTACTTAGTAATTTAGAAGTAAGAGCTTTCTAAAATATCTAGTCCTTATGATGTTCCAGCAAAGTTCTATTTTAGAGCAAGTTTCAGATACTCTGCCAATCTGACCAAACAGCGATTCTGTAAGTAGATTAGAAGGACTTATATCCACAGTAGTTAAAACTAGAGTTCACAGACTTGAAAGTGCTTGTGATGTTGTATGTGTTGCTTCAAGGTCACTATGTCACTACCTCTACAGGAGTTACATCTTGAAACCTGGGCTCTCGTGGCTTAGTGTAAACCCCCACCCCCATTCTACCCCTGTTACAAAGGTTTGAAATAACCCTTGTCTGGTGCCTTTAATTTCAAATCCCTAGTGCTGTAGGACCTTGTTACTGGCCTCTACCTCCTGAGGTATGTATTAAGCTGTTATTCATTGTTCCTAATAGACTGTTAAATGTATTTAAGTTGAATCGTGTGATTTAATAGTAACTGATGTAACTCTTTTTTGCTACATAGTTACATAATGCACTATTGAATGGCATGAATATTGTAGCTACTTGTTTCTTTAAAGCTAAGTTGTGTCTCTAAAGCTAAATGTGTTTGGTAACCAGACTTTAGTATGACAAGCTCTTTGCAGGGCTGTTCATTAGAGTGAAAATTGGGAGCCTTCTGTTTATTTTTTGAGAAGCAGGATATTCAACATTCAACATTCTTTGACTCTCAGTCATAAGGCACTGTTGCAGTAAAATGCTAATGTGTTATAATGATTTATGCTATATGTAAAGATATGTAAAGATTTTACTAACATAGTTAGGGTTTCCTCGGGTAGTCTAATGTTGTTTAAGCTACACAGCTGCTTCTGACTGCCTCTGAAATCAACCTCTCTCTATCCCTCCAGGTCTTCCCCTGCACAGCGTGAGGCAGAAAAGAACTTCGCCCTTTTGACGACTACTCTACTATTGCCCACAACCTGTAAAAACATAACAGGTCATTATCTGGTCATTTTAGTATAGACTTTAAAGTAAAGTATTATTTAAGGGTCCTCAGCACTAGCACGAATCTCCTTAGGCTTACCCAAACAAAAAATCCAAGCTTGTTTGCATATACTCCACTTAAACTACAGAACACACTCTAAAACTAAGGCAAACAGCTATAAAATTTTAAAAATAAGCTCCCAAAGCATAGGAATTGAACCTGATGTTTGTTTAGACGAAATTACTCACCTGCAAGTTAATTATTCAGGAGTTACATCTTGAAACCTGGGCTCTTGTGGCTCAGTGTAAACCCCGCTCAGCGAGCACTCGCTTCGCTGCTCCGCTCCCCTGCCCCTATTCCCACCGCCTCAGTACTCGTACTTTTATAACCTCAAACCACTCCCCTACTGTCCACTAACTTCCTGTACCTCACTACCGCCCTCTAAGATCAAACGGAATATGACACCACCCAGGAAGCTTATCATACTAACTCTTTTCCCTCCTACTTGTCCCTTACCTAGCTACCCTATATGAAACCTGGTCTTACATAGGCTTCCACCACCCAGGCTACCAAACCAACCCTCCCCATAATTAACAACAGAGGCCATGACTCAACTCCCTACTCACCCTCCTTGTTAGAACTCCAACGCTATGTAATTATCAAACCTACCAATATTAGGCCAAATGATAAACATTACTACAAACTTCTACTCAAAGCCCTCAAATTCATTACCACTCTGAATCACAGACTAGTCACAGATGGTGCTATCCACCCCAACCCTGGCCCTTCCCCTCCACTCAATTCTAATTCCACCCTATCCTCCCCTCCACTTCTCAATCTAAACTCTAGACCCTTTAACTCTCTTCTGACCTGTCATCTAAACATCAGAAGTGTAAACAATAAGATTCACAACCTACATGCCCTTTTAGCTACTTGTTCCCCAGACCTACTATGTCTCACAGAAACCTGGCTTAAACCAAGTACGAAAGACACACAGATAATCCCACCAGGGTATGATATACTAAGAACAGACCGAATAACTCGTAAAGGTGATGGTGTAGCCATACTCTACAAAAATACATTACAAATCTCCCTTGCCTCTCCACAACCCCTCCTAACAAACAATGCCAAAATTCTACTTGTAAAACTTCAACCAAACAAACATAAAAGCATAAATATAGCATGTATTTACATCCCCCCAGGCAACAATAATAACAAAACCTTAGAGGACTTTCTCCACTGGCTAACTCAAACTCACCCCCAGGAATCCATAGTGTTAGGTGACTTCAACATCGATTGGAATTCCTTCTCATCTAGCTCCCCATCTAGCAGCATAAATCTATATGGCTTTTCTCAGCTCATATCCACTCCTACCAGACTAGGTAAACCCCAAAACAAAGACAGCATCCTGGACTGGATCCTTATTAATAAAGATCCTGACCAGTACTCAGCAGGTACTCACCCAGAGGACATGAGTGATCACTTACTCACCTATATTATCAAATTCAAGAAAATCACCCCCTTTCTTACAACCATAAACAAATCAGGAACAATAATAAATTCAACGCCTCCATTTTTCAAACTGAACTTAAAGCCCACAACTGGACAATACTCAAGACTCTTCCTCTTGAAGAGGCAGTTATCTACTTCAACACCACCTTCCTCAAGATTCTAGATTCCCATGCTACAATACGGTCCATTAGAACTAAAACCAAAACCGCACCATGGCTCTCTAAGGAAACAAAATCCAAAATCCTATCTGGAAACAAGATGTGGGTCACATAGCATACCTCTAAAGGCCCACACTCCCACCAAACCTTCCGGCAACTTAGAAGTGAAACTAAAAGAATGATTTTAAATGATAAAAAAAACTTCTTCCTCCACCTCCAACACAAACACCTTAATAATCCGCAAAAATTCTGGGCAGGCTTAAACAAGCTCCTGCACCCAGGCCAGGCAACCACCCCCACTCCAACAACTTGCAAACAACAGTGCCCTGTAAACATTGCTAACACATTCAATAGTTTCTTCACAGAAACTATACAATCCCTGGCCACACAATTCAAACAAACAACCAGCCCACTCCACTACCCATGCCAGCAGAATACTACAACTACATCAGATCATCTATTTACCTTCGATCCAGTACTCATATCCTCTATAACATCTCTTCTTAAAAAACTAAAACCCACTAAGCTAGCAGCTGACCTTCTCCCAGATGAGTTTCTGCAAAAAGCAGCTGAGGCCATTTCCTATCCCGTCTCCATAATCATAAACCGTACCTTGTCAGAAGCCGTCATCCCCTCCATATGGAAAATGTCCCACATTATTCCTCTCCATAAAGGTGGTAGCTCACTAGAGCTAACCAACTACAGACCTATAGCTATACTCTCACCCCTGGCCAAAATTATGGAAAAGTGTGTCCACAAACAAGTGATGGAACACCTCACCAAAAATAAAATTCTAGCCAACTCCCAACATGGCTTCAGGCCAAATCACAGTACCACATCAGCCCTACTATCCTTTTCTAATACCATCAATAACTTCAGAAACAATAATAAACTATCATCTGCTCTTTTCTTAGACCTCTCCAAGGCCTTTGATATGGTGAACCACATTCAAGTCCTCCATACATTAAAAAAACTATCACTCAGCAATTCCACACTGAAATGGTTCCAATCCTACCTGTCCAATAGGCAACAGGCTGTTCTATGGCAGGACAAATTATCCACATGCCTACCTGTTACACTTGGAGTTCCCCAAGGATCTATTCTTGGCCCTCTTCTCTTCACCATCTTTGTTAATGACCTGCCCACAATCACCCCCCATGCCACATGCATTCAATATGCAGATGATTTGACCATCATCTGCACTGCCTCCAACCTGGCAGACCTCACTGCTTCAACCCAAGACACCTTCAACCTAATAGAAAAATGGTTCTCAAGTCGTCAGCTAGTTCTCAACCCCAACAAAACAAACTACTTACTTTCTCACCCACTAACAAGACTCTTCCCCCCACCTTCTCTATTACATCCTCCAATGGAATCACTATATCACCAGAAGCTCACACAAAGCTATTAGGTGTTACCATTGATAACTCCCTTAAATTTGACACCCATTTCAATCTGACCATCAAAACCGTCAATAAAAAGCTTGGCTCTCCCTATAAAGTAAAACACTTTCTCACTCCTCACACTAAAATTACAATTGCCAGCACACACCTACTATCAACTCTTTTCTATGCCTCCCCCCTTTTTACAAACCTAAACAAGACAACCCTTAACAAACTTGCTTCTTGTTACAATCACGTAGCTAGATTTGCCACAAATTCCACCTTTAGAACGCACCACTGCACTAACTTGAAGCAACTAGGGTGGTTAGAGTTTTCCAGCCAACTCCATTTCAACCAACTCAAAATGGCTCACCAGATACTGTATCACCCAGAGAAAACACCATCTCTGAAAAACATCATTCACCCCTATATTAACCTGCAATCTTTGCGCTCCTCCAATAAGATCTTAGCTCAAACTACCAAAGCCAATAATTCTGCTGGGGATTCTCTATTCTCAAACTTTGTAGGTAAAATGTGGAACTCCCTACCGACCATGCTCACCTCAGAACCTTCACTCCTACAATTAAAAAAAGCTTAAACCCCATCTCAATACTCTCTGGCAATGTCCCTGTTCCAAACCTGATTAACCACTATCATTTACCCTTCTCTTACCTCACTATCCTTAACCGCTTTTTAACAAGGCGCCTCACCTTTGTAACTGACCTATGTTTTTTTTTTTTTTATATGCTGCTGTTATTTTTTTCCCAAGATGTAATGTATCTTTATATTGTATTTAGAACTCAACTATCTTCCTTTTTTTGCATTAACAATGTTCATATGTCTGTTATGTACCTGGAGCTTTTCTCCTCGGGCCTCCGCTGAAAATGGACATGTATCCAGTCGGACTCTCCCAGTTAACAAATGTAAAATAAAATAAATAAATAAAATAAAATGTCGAGGTAAAGAATGGCTCAGAATAAAGCAGTATACTGAAAATCTTTGATCTAAGGATCTTAAATCCCACCTGCTGCCCATAATATGCTTTTTGATCAAACAGCTGATTGTTATTGAAGGCCTTGAAAGAAAGGAGAGAAAATGTCTTCCTTTGAAGAGATTTATAATCCATCTATCCTACAGTTTCAAAGCCATTTTCTTTCATATAGAAAGCACTTTTATAAGAAAGGAACACCCTCCAAACAGCCGCATGAATGAATGCAGCACAAAGAAAGACAGCCCACTTATAGTTCAAGCTCTATAAGAAAGGACAACTATATCCTGATATCCTCCAAATAACTGCAGGCTTTTCCTTTCACCTTCCTCCTCCTCGATACCTCTACAATGCAGCTTTCAATGTTATTTATCCTTGTGGCTGAAAATAATGATAAATATGTGTTATACAACAGAAAGTGTTAAAAAAAATGCAGCTTTTTTTCCACAAACCCCACTGCACTGAGCACGCAAAATTCCAAATTAATAGCCCAGCTATTACTAAAAAAGGCAATATCCTCTCAGTATGAAGAACAGCAGTAGTTTCCCAGTTAAAAATAAAAACACATCTCTCACATTACAGAGCAGATGAATTACAGGTATAATGAAAGTTCTACAAAACAAAAGAAAGTAAAAAGAGAAAGGAACAATGTTCAGGTTCCGTAGCTGATATGACCTTATTGTTACCAGAAGTTGTTTTAAACATATAATTTAATAGTATTCCAACAGTATAACATGTCACTAAGTTGTTTTATAAACAGTATAAATTACTATAAATGACAAAACAGGGGATGGGATTTTGTATGAGGATTAAAGTGTTTGCCTCCCAAACAAAAGGTACAAGGTTTGAATCTCACCTATTTAAAATGAGCTTGACTTAAAATGGTTCACAAGGTCAGCTAGCCTAGTAATTGACTATAAACAATGTGCCAGAAATCTCTTAAAGAACTTTGCTTAATCAGTTCTTTATTCATCATTGCTGTTCTATTCATATAGTAGGAATGTAAATAGCACAAATTACTTCAATAGGTAAACAACCTGCATGAAATGCCTTAACACAATATTGCTTAGTCATTTGCTGAAATTTCTCACTGTAAGGCCTCTTAGCTGTCTCTATTTTAGAGGAAAGATCCTATTTTCAAGAGGGTTTGTGGTCTGCACTGTTGTGGCAGAACAGGTAGCTTACATCCTTCTAGGTTGAGAACTGCTGATTGAGGGCTCAGTGTCTGTTATTCTAAAAGTGTATTAATTCTGGTTTAAGCACTTGGGCTTTCAAGCCAGTTATTTTACATTAAGAGGGTTTGTGGTCTGCACTCTTGTGGGAGGAGAGGCTGGACTCTGCCCTTCTGAGCTGGGAATTTCTGGTTAAAGGCTTATAGTGCATGCATATCTGAACTGTTTCTTACTGAATTTGGTGCGCCTTGTTTGCTGTGGCATAGACTGGATTCGGGCCTGCTGGATCTAGCTTTGTTTGTGTAACTTGAGCACTAATCCAGACATTCTCTAAAGTATTCAATGGTATTTATTACTGCTTGGTTGTAACTTGATTAAAGTGTAGCTACCATTCAAGTCTTTTGGATTAAGCACTTGGGCTTCAGACCAGTTGTTTTACATTAGGAAGGTTTGTGGCAAGCACTGTGGTGGCAGGACAGGTAGCTTTCATCCTTCTAAGTTGGGAACTGCTGATTGAGAGCCCAGTGTCCAAGTGTATTAGTTCTGGTTTAGGCGCTTGGGCTTCAGGCCAGTTATTTTACATTAAGAAGGTTCGTGGTCTGCACTCTTGTGGGAGAAGAGGCTGGACTCTGCCCTTCTGAGCTGGGAATTTCTGGTTAAAGGTTTATAGTGCCTAAATATTTGAACTGTATCTTACTGAAATTGGTTCACCTTGTTTGCTCTAGCATAGACTAGATCCAGGCCTGCTGAATCTAGCTTTGTTTATATGCTTGTTGTTTGTTTGCTTGTTATTTCCCTGGAAGCTAATTCCACCTAATACGCAACTTCTCAGCTTCTGTGGATCACTAGTGATTTCTGCATTGCTTACTGTACTTATTTCCTTGTTTCACTTGAAAGAAAGTTACTGTTTGTCGTTTTTGCATTTAGTTACTTGTAACACATTGCACTCAAGTTACCTGGCACTTGCTCACTAAAGCAATTATATAAGTCAGCACTAAAAATTAAAAGCACTACACCCTCACTCCCCACTGGCCCTTGTTTTCAATTAAGGATTTCCCAATATTATTCTAGCATGTCCAAAGGTCAGTTGTCAATCTCCTCTCCAGTCCAGCTGGTGAATCTGGGAATCTTGAGGCAATGTTATAACTGCCTCATGTACACAGACAACCCTCTCCTCCTCCCACATAACACAAATACTTGTGAGAGATGCAGCTATTTAGCCAAACTGGAGGCTGAGCTCTCTCAACTCAGGACTGGCAAGACCAGACAGGAGGAGAAGGCAACTACACACACCACAAAACCAGCCTCACATAATGCTACCACTCCACTGAATCTAACACATAAACACACAAAGACATACTCGGAGGCTCTGAGTAAAATTTACCTAAACAGCAGAGGCCTCCAAAGCAGACACCCAAACAACTGCTACCTCAAGACACCCCACAAGCAACACATAAACCACAAAAGCAGTGTGCAAAGCAGTCACAGCCCTTAAGGCCAAATACAACACCAAACATACTTGTCATAGGTGACTCCATAGTCAGACACACTGACGTCCCACTCACCAGGCTGAACAAGGAGAGGGTCACAGTAAGCTGCCTATCGGGCTAGAATCCGCCACATAACACAAGCACTCGGGTCACTCCACGGCAAGTACAAATATGACACAGTCATTGTCCATGCTGGTGTGAACGACCTGAGACGTACCTCCCTGGACTACATGAAAACAGACATAGAGGAGCTCTCTGATTATGTAGCCCAGGCAGGTATGACCCTAACCCTGAGCAGTATCCTTCCTTCACCAAGAATGATGCCACAATATAGAGACAAGATGATCAGCTTTAACAATTGGCTTAATGTCTGGTTTCATTCAAAGGGGATCCAGTGTCTGTCTGCCTGGGATGACATGCTTGACAAGCCACGCTGCTTCGCAAGGGACGGCTTGCACCTGTCACCTCTGGGATTCCGGATATTGGCTAAGGGTCTTGCCACCCCCATAGTGCCTTTTTTAGGCAAGGCTCAAATTCTAAACCTACCACCCTAGAAAACAAAAATGGGAAGAAACTGAGGGTAATGCTGCTCAATGCCAGAAGTCTAAATCTCAAAATGCACGCACTCGAGGCCCTTCTCAGTATGGAGAACATCGATGTCTGTGCTGTAACTGAAACCTGGTTCAAGGCTCCTGAGAGCACCCGGCACTATTAGGTTTTACCTCATATCATGCGTTCCGCCCCAAAACCCGGACCACACCACAAAAGGAGGGTGTATCCATATTCATAAAGGATACCCACACCTCCAGGTTGGTGGCAATGCACGAAGCTTCAGAAACCATCCAGGTGCAACTAACCATAGGCAAAACTGCTCTACAAATTGTAGCATGCTACAGGCCACCCTCTCAAACTCAGGAACCCCACACAGCCTTCCTGAAGACACTGGAGGGTATAAATGTATCTCCAAACACCATCATATTGGGTGACTTCAACTACCCGAATATAGACTGGGAACATTACTCAAGCCCTAACTTTCTAGCCCAACGGTTCCTGGAGTTCATAAATTCAAATGCCATGGAACAGCTAGTCACTGTTCCCACAAGAGGAGAAAATATACTAGATCTCATTGTCACACACATGGGGACAAAATGCTCCACACCGGAGTATATCCCTCACTGCTGAGATCTCATGATAAACTAATCTGACTGGAAATCCACATCCCGCCCCACCCCAAACAAAAAGACCATAGTGAAGAACTTCTCTAAAGCAAACTTCACACTACTCAAGACTGGTGTGGTATCCTTCAAGGCCCCTGAGCCAGAGGAAACCACAACCCAAGCTCGGAAGCCCTTACAAATGCCTTCTATGAACACCTCCAGGACTGCATGGATCAGGCAATCCCAAATAAAACCAAGACTCTTTCCACAAAGGGCAAACGTCCAGTCTGGTGGACCCCAGCCATTAACAAACTTTACAATAAGAGGAGAAAGCTATTACATGATAGAACAAAATCCATAAAAGGGAAGTCACCCCTGATCATTATTAGTAAAAAATACGAGCACTCATAAAATCAACTAAGGCCAATTTTGAGAGAAAAATTGCCATGGATTCAAAGGAAAATCATAAGGCCTTTTTCAGCTATGTTAGGAACCTGGGTGGAAACTCCCAGATATGCTCAGAATTAGTCCAAAATGATACAAAAATCACTGAACCCACAGACATTGCCAACATACTGGCAGACAGGTTCAGTGCAAACTTCACCCCTCTCCCCTAAAGGAGAGATAACTATCCCAGCCGAGTGTAGCCTCCCGAACATCTCAAATGTGCAGGTGAAAGCTGCTCTCTAAAGCTAAAAACACAGCATCAATGGGACCGGATGGTGTCCCCGGCTGTGTGCTACACGAGCTAAATGAGGAATTAAACCCGCACATAAGGCAGCTGTTTAATCTCAGCCTTACCACAGGATACGTGCCCAAGGAGTGGCGTGATGGCAACTGTGGTCCCACTCCACAAAGGCGCCTCTCACGGACCCTGGTAATTACCGCCCCATAAGCTTAACAAGTCTAGTCTGCAAAGCTATGGAGAGGATCATAATGGAGCTCATAAACAAAGATATAGGGGACTTGCAGACATTGGACCCGACCCAGTTTGGCTTTGTCAAGGGAAGATCATGCCTTTTGAACTTGGTCGACTTCTTCGAAACAGTCACCAAGGCCATTGATGAGGGAAAGGCAGTCCATACAGCCTACCTTGACCTTGCAAAGGCTTTCGACACAATACCCCACTCGGGTATTGTAGAAAAACTTACCAGCTTAAATGTAAACCCATATGTCACAAGATGGGTTGCAAACTGGCTTAAGGGCAGAACCCACAGGGTTAGAGTTGCTGGCGCTGTGTCAGACTCCAAGCCGGTCACAAGTGGTGTCCCACAGGGCTCGGTCCTTGGCCCCCTATTGTTTGGCATCTACTTCTCAGAAGTACAGGCCAACATGGGAGGACTTTGGCTGACAAAGTTTGCAGACGACTGCAAACTGGGCCATAGTGGAAAGTGCATCGGACATGGATATCCTTCAGAAGGGACTCACGGAAACAGATAGCTGGTGCCAGAGCCATGGCCTGAAGTTAAACGCCAACAAATGTATAGTCATACCCTTCGGGAAAAACAAGGTAACCCCAAGCTACCATATAGGTGGCAATCCACTAAGCACAGAAGAGGTTATCAGGGATCTGGGGACCCAGGTTGACAGTGGCCTTTCTTTTGACACTCACATTGCTAAAGTTGTTAGAAAGACCTTCTACATTGCCCACCTGATCATGAAGGGATTCACATCCAGATCTAGTGAGGTCATTGTTCCACTGTACTCTTCACTTATCAGACCAATGATCGAGTACAATGCCCCATTCAGGATGTATCTCACCCGACATCTGCAGCAATTGGAGAGACCCCAAAAGTTCCTCACCAAAAGGATAAAGGGACTCCAAAATCTGTCATATGCTGCCAGATTGAAGAAACTCCAGCTCTATTCAGTTGCATACCGTCTGCTCAGAGGTGACATGTGCCTGACATACAAGGCCATGTCCAACCCGGAATTAATGGACATGCTCCACCTCAAAAAATCCAAATCCACCAAAACCACTAGAGCAAGCGACTTAAACCTTAGCACGGCTATAAATAGGACGTGCTGGAGGGATAGATTTATCACTCAGAGACTCCCTATGCTGTGGAATAAAATCCCGGTCCATGTGAGGCAGAGCACCTCGCTGACTCTGTTCAAGAGAAATCTAGACCTGTGGATGGGAGATCGTAGGTTTACCCCGGGAATCATATCTGTGTCACTGCTGGACAGAGGCACAACAAACTAATGGACACAGTATTTTTTCATATAAGGGGTGGCGTAAGCCACAAAAATTTGGGCTAGGCTTATAAATGCCTTAGGGCAGATAGCCTAGTATAAA
The DNA here is from genome assembly GCF_019279795.1 of Protopterus annectens. Taxonomy (NCBI): domain Eukaryota; kingdom Metazoa; phylum Chordata; order Ceratodontiformes; family Protopteridae; genus Protopterus; species Protopterus annectens. The sequence goes on along the minus strand of NC_056730.1, from coordinate 525,655,083 downwards.
CCTATGAACCTATGAACCTATTTACGTTGCACAGGATGTCCCTACTTTTAGATTTATGTCCTTATTTTTAGGCTTGATTTACCCCTTCACAAAATTTTTCTGAACTCTCCTCATCACACGCAAATGTGATTTTTAAAGCTCTCTTGTCTAGTACATAGAAAACCACAATACTTGACCAACATACTAATGTCAACAATAATGAAAAGAAAGGGGACGCACATCTTGCATCTCCCCCTTTTTTAAGTAAAAATGAATGACCTTGCATGGTAATATTTTGCAATACAATTCATTAAAATCTACAGGTTTTATATGGCCTCTTTGATAATGTGATTATATTTTTCCATCATTTTTGCCACTCTGTTTTTTAAACGTGTTTTTGAGTAGCAACCTACATTCCTACTGGAAGTGGGAAAACTTCTGTAATATCTGATATTCAAATGTTATACTAATTACATATCCAGAAGTTTTAGCTGGATGTTTCATCTTTTAAGGGCCTTGGTTACTATTTTCATTGTATGCAGGTTGTTCTGATCTATGTAAATAGTAGGGATTTTTTTATTGCAACTCCATCCATATATAATACAAAAATGAATGTACTATATTGCATTGCATCGTATTGTATCGTACTGTACTGAATTGTATTACATTGCTTACTATAAAGGTTTTCTCCCTTGGCCTCCACTGAAAATGGACCTCAGTCTGTTGGATACACCAGTAAATAATCAATCAGTCAGTCTTTGACAATCAGATAAAACAAACAAACAAAACAAATAAAATACAGTTTCCAGTCAGGCAAGTCATGGCTTCTATTCTAGTTTATTCCTGCTTCCAACGAGGAACAAAACCCAGAGACTACTTCTAAGATTCATCAAGCCTGTACAATTTCATAAGCACATTTTTCATGGCAGTGGTTCTTACATAGCAGCATTGTACATTGAGGATGTCTATCTACACATCCCATAGAAAGTACCTCAAATTTAACAAACCTCAACATTACTTTCAGATTTTGACTCTCCTATTTGGCCTATCCACATCCCCCATTATAGTCACAAAATGTTTAGTTACAGGTTTTGCAACTAAGAAAGCAAAACATGAGGTAAATCTGGCCTCCCAGGCATTCTTTAGTTATGCCCACAACCTCAAAGGCAATACACAATTGTGTGCAGAGCTCACTGTTAATGGAGCCACCTACAGTGATCCAGAAGATGTTGCAAACATATTGGCAGACAAATTAAACTCTAACTTTACGCATCTATCCCCCCCCCCCAGCCTCCCTTCAGGAAATACTATCAAGTGTACCTTTCCCAAATGTCACTAGAGAAGAGGTCCTCATTGCTCTCTCTAAGACCAAGAACACTGAATTGATGGGCCCTGACTATATCCCTGGCTGCCTTCAAAGTAGCATGAGGCATGACCTATCAGGCTCTCTGGAATCATATTTTAACCTTAGCTTCCAAACAGGCTTCATCCCCCAGAAATGGAGAATAGCAACTGTCATCCCTCTGCACAAAGGTAGGCCACCTATGGGCCCTGGAAACTACAGACCCATAAGTCTCATAATCAAAGCCATGGAAAGGAGTATCATAGACATGATCAATATTGACATAGGATGTCCAGACACTAGACCCAACCCAGTCTGGTTTCATCAAGGGAAGATCATGCCTACTCAACCTTGTGGTCTTCCTTGAGAATTCACCAAAGCAATGGAAAAGGGCAAAATAGTTCATACTGACTACCTTGACCTGACCAAGGTATTTGACACAATACCTCACTTGGCATTGTTGACAAATTCAAGAGTTCAGGTATAAACTGCTATTCAAATTGTCACTTGCTACAGATCACCCACCATGTACCAGGACCCCCATTCCGCATTTCTGGAAACACTGGGAAATATAAAAGTCCTACCAAACACCCTAATATTGGGTGATTTAAATTACCCAAACATTAATTGAGAGAACTACTCAAGTACTAACTCCCTTGCCCAACATTTCCTAGAGTTTATAAACTCAAACGCCCTGGATCAACTGGTCAACACTCCCACCAGAGGTGACAACATATTGGACCTGGTCATCACCAACATGGGCAACCGGTGCTCCACACCAGAGGTCAACCCCTCATTGGTTAGATCTGACCATAAACAAATCACTTTAGATATCCACATTCCACCCCCACCCCCGGACAAGGAAACCACCGTGAAAAACTTTTCAAAAGCAAACTTCACGTTACTTAAGACCAAGGTGGAAAGTTTCAAAGCCCCCATGCTAAAGGATAACATTGTCCAAGCTGCAAAATCCTTTACTAATGCATTCTACGAGCACCTACAAGAATGCATGGATAATGCTATCCCAAGCAAAACCAAGACTCACTCCTCCAAGAAAAGGAAACCAGTCTGGTGGACCCCTGCCATAAACAAGCTATACAATAGAAGGAGGAAGCTAGTACAGAAAAGAGTAAAATCCCAAGAAGGGAAGACATCCCTGATCAGTATCAGCAAGAAACTACGATCCTTCATAAAATCATCCAAGGCGAGTTTCGAAAGAAAAATTGCCAAGGACTCCAAAGATAACTACAAGGCATTCTTTAGCTATGTCAAGAATCTAAGTGGCAATGCTCAGATCTGCTCGGAGTTAGTGCAGAATGGTACAAAATACACTGAACCAACTGATATTGCCTCCACCCTGGCAGTCAGGTTCAGCGCAAACTTCACCCCCCTTCTCTCCCCCAAAAGGGCTCATAACCATACCAGAAGAATGTAGAGCTCCTGAAATCACAGACACTCAGGTTAAAACAGCCCTCTCCAAAGCCAAAAACACAGCATCAATGGGACCAGATGGTTTCCCAGGCTGCGTTCTACACAAGCTCAAAGATGAACTAACCCCTCACCTAAACACACTCTTCAAACTCAGCCTCTCCACAGGTTACATACCCACAGAGTGGCACACAGCAATGGTTATTCCGCTCCATAAAGGTGGAGCCACAACAGACCCCAGGAACTATTGCCCTATAAGCCTGACTAGCTTGGTCTGCAATGCTATGGAGCGCATCATCATGGAACTCATTAACAGAGACATTGAGAACCTCCAAACACTGGACCCTACCCAGTTCGGCTTTGTTAAGGGCAGATCATGCCTCCTAAACCTGGTGGACTTCTTTGATACAGTTATCAAGGCTATAGACGAGGGAAAGGTGGTACACACAGCCTACCTAGACCTCACAAAGGCCTTTGACACCATTCCCCATTCTGGTATTATAGACAAGCTCACCAGCCTGAACATAAACCCCTACATCACAAGATAGGTTGCCAGCTGGCTCACGGACAGAACTCACATGGTAAGAGTTGCGGGAGCTAAGTCTGACTCTAAACCAGTTATAAGTGGCATTCCCCAGGGCTCAGTCCTAGGACCCCTCCTGTTCAGCATATACTTCTCAAAGGTACAGGCAAGCACAGGAGGACTATGGTTGACCAGGTTCACAAATGACTGCAAACTAGGGGCTATAATTGACTCTCCGGCTGACACAGACATCCTCCAAAAGAGTCTCACTGAGACAGATACTTGGTGTCAAAATCATGGCCTCAAGCTAAATGCCAAAAAGTGCATAGTCATCCCCTTCGCAAAACAACAAAGTACCCACAAACTACCACATAGGTGGTAGTCCCCTAAATACGGAAGACATAATAAGGGATCTGGGGACCCAAGTAGATAGTAAACTTTCATTTGATTATCACATTGCCAAAGTGGTTAGAAAATCCTACGTGGCCCACGTTATCACAAAAGGGTTCACATCCAGATCAAAAGAGGTCATTGTGCCCCTCTACTCATCACTCATCAGACCCATCATAGAGTACAACCCCCCATTTGGGATGTATTTTACAAGACACCTGCAACAGCTGGAAAGACCACAGAAGTACCTCACTAAGAGGATCACTGGCCTCAAACAGATGCCCTATGCAGCTCGACTGAAGAAACTCCAGCTGTACTCAGTTGCATACCGCCTACTCAGAGGTGATCTCTGCCTGACATACAAGGCCATGCCCAACCCAGAACTGGTGGACATGCTCCACCTAAAGAAAAGCTTATCCCCTCGAGCCACACGCTCTAGGGATCTAAACCTCACCACAACAATAAATAGGACGTGTTGGAGGGATAGATTCCTGTCACAGAGACTTCCCATGCTTTGGAACAAGATTCCAATCTACATTAGGCAGAGCTCCTCATTAACACTCTTCAAGAGAAACCTTGACGAGTGGATGGGAAACAAAGTTTACCCCGGCCATCACTTCAGTGGCTCTGCTGGACAGAGGCACAGGGAACTAATTTAAGGGGATGGTGAAAGCCAGCACATTCTGGCTAGGCTTATAAATGCCTTCTGGCAGATAGCCTAGTACCTACCTATGAAATATAAACCCTTATGTCACCCTGTGGATAGCCACCTGGCTTGCAGACAGGACTCAGGAAGTTAAAATTGGAGAGTCCACCTCTACAAAGAGACCAGTCACCAGCAGAGTCCCTCGGAGATTGGCCCTGCTACCACTCCTTTTTTGGTATCTTCTCTGAAGTCAAAGCCAATGTCAAGATAAAAAGTCTAGCTGACCAAAACTGCAGATGACTGCAAATTCAGAACAATCATAGAATCCCCAATTGACACTAATGTTCTTTGAGAAGGGCTAACAAATAACTGCTGTCTGAGCCATGGACTAAAGCTAAATGCCAAGAAATGCATAATAGCATCCTTTGGGAAGTTGATCACCCCTTTTAAATACCACACTGACAATACAAAAGTCTACCCAGTAGTCAGGACTCGGGGACACATGTAGACAGAAATCTAGCCTTTGATCATCAAGTGTCTGTGGTAGTGAGGAAATCATTCTATGGTGCATAACTTATAAATAAAGATATGGTATCTAGGTGCAAGGACGTCATTGCTCCACTGTATTCGGCACTCGTTAGGCCTATCATTGAGTACAATGCCCCCTTTGGTATTTACCTAACCAGCCACATCCAACAATTGGAACATCCACAGAGGTTCTTCACTAAAAGAATACAGGGTGTAAATAACATGTCCTATGTCAACTGCATCAATGCCCTATCCCTGTAGTCTATGCCTGACATTCACGGCATCTTCAGAACCCAGTCTGATGGATCTCCTGCATATCCACAAAACAAACAGCACCAGAATTACCTGTTCTAAAAACTTTTAAACCTTGTCTGTGATATACGTAGGACCTGCTGGAAAGTCAGATATGTATCCCTGAGACTACCCTTTCTCTGGTACAGGCTCCCCATCCATGTGAAGAAGAGATCCTCCCTAACCAAATTAAAGTGTGTCTTGGACAACTGGATGTTGAACCAGAAATTAATCCCTGGTTTGGCACCTATGTCTTTAATGAACACAGGCAGTCTGCAAATGGGTCATTTTCCAGGCCCCCTGCTTGTAAATGTTTCATCTCAAAAGCCCCTGCTTACACTACCAAGGGTACCAGAACTTGTCAGATTTGGAATGCATGGCTAAGTTTAAAAAGGCTCCATTGGTCATTAGCCTTGTACACATCTATGAACCTATGACATCTTCCCTTCTCTAGACAATTTTATAGCAACAAAGAAAGGCAGCTATTACTGAAGAACATAAATCCATAGCTCTGAATTAACAGGGACAAATCTCAACAGAATCAGGGACAAATGCAGAAATAATCAGGGACAATCAGACACACTTTTTTTAAAATATTAGTACTGTTAACTTGAAATGTTAACAAAATAAAATAATGTGAAGTAATATATATTTCTTGAAGTAAAATAAGTATGTAACTCTAATTATTATCATTATGGCTATACTGAGTCACGTCTAAGCTTAACAAGTGCAATATGGTAACTAAACAGCTGCTATTCACTAATCTCTATTTATTCTCTATCGTAACAGTGTAAGGGTTTGGTGGTGGGTATTTATTTATTATTTATCACTGGATAATGGGTATTGAATGTGTTTATGTCATGTGAACTACCTCTTGCATGTCATACATGTTATTTTCTTTCTTATGTTATTCTTTGATGCTGCTGCATCTATTTTATTTGCACTGCATTTCTCTTGTGAGCTGACATTTGTAATTTCATTTAGGCTGCACTTGTGTGGTCATAGATTCATAGGTTGGTACTAGGCTATCAGCCCTAGGGTGTATACAAGCCTAGCCATAACAATTCTCTGGCTGTTTCTTCCCACAGTATTTACTTCCCTGGACCCCTGTCTAGCAGGGCGACTGACATGATCCCGGGGTGAATTTCCTATCTCCCATCCAATCATCAAAGTTCCTTTTGAAGAGGGCCAAAGAGGAGCTCTGCTTGACATGTATGGACAGTCTATTCCAGAGTCTGGGAAGTCTCTGGGTCAGGAACCTATCCCTCCAGCATGTTTTGTTCATTGTGATGGCAAGGTTTAGATCCCTGCAGTGTGTGTCTCTGAGGGATTGGGATTTCTTTAAGTGGAGCATGTCCAACAGCTCTGGGTTTGACATGGCCTTGTATGTTAAGCAGAGATCACCTCTGAGTAGATGATATGCGACAGAGTATAGGTGGAGTTTTTATAGATGGTCAGCATAGGGCATCTGCTTTATGCCTGTGATTTTTTTAGTGAGGTATTTCTGCGGCCTTTCCAGTTGTTGCAGATGTCTTGACAGGTACATACCAAATGGGGCATTGTATTCTATAATGGGTCTAATGAGGGATGAGAACAGTGGGACAATGACCTCCTTTTTTCTGGATGAAAAGCCCTTAGTGATGAGGTGTGCCACATAGAAGGATTTCCTGACTGTTGTGGCGATGTGGTTATTAAAGGTGAGACCACTGTCCATCTGTGTCACTAAGTCTCTTATCACACTTTAGGTGTTTAGTGTACTGTCACCTATGTGGTAATTCACGGGTACATGTTTTTTCCCAAAGGGGATAACTATACATTTCTTGGCATTGAGCTTGAGCCCATGGCTCTGGTACCAAGCATCTGTTTCTGTAAGGCCCTTTTGTAGATTATCCACATCATTTGGGGATTCAATAATGGCTCCCAGTTTGCAGTCATCTGCAAACTTTGTTAGCCAGAGTCCCTTAGTGTTGGCCTATACTTTAGAGAAGTAGATGCCAAACAATAGCGGTCCCAGGACTAAACTCTGAGGCACTCCACTTGTCACTTGTCTGGAGCTGGATTTGAAGTCGGCTACTTTTACAGCATGGGTTCTGTCAGTAAGCCAGTTGGCAACCCATCGAGTGATGTAAGGATTAATGCCCAGCTTAGTAAGTTTATCTATGATTCTAGAGTGGGGGATGGTGTTGAAGGCCTTGGCAAGGTCTAGATAGGCTGTGTGGACCACCTTACCCTTGTCCACAGCTCTGGAGACTGATTCAAAAAAGTCAATCAGGTTCAGGAGACAAGATCGGCCCTTCATGAACCCAAACTGCATGGGGTCCAGTGTTTGAAGGTTGCCAATGTCTTTGTTTATACATTCCATGATAATATATTCCATGGCCTTGCGGATCAGTCTTGTCAGACTGATGGGGCGGTAGTTCCCATGATCCAAGTGGGCACAAAGCCTGAGGTGAGGCTATGATTAAACATGACACTTAGGTGAGGTGCCAGTTCATTTTGTAGTTCATGTAGTACACAGCCTGAGATGTCATCTGGTCCCATGGATGCTGTATTCTTAGCTTTGGAGAGTGCGTTTTTTACCTGTGTGGCCATTATTACCGGAATTTGGCAATCTTTCGGTATTGAGATGGGCCCTTTAGGGGGTGAGAGGGTGGTGAAGTTTGTACAGAATCGATCTGCCAGGATACTGGCAATATCCTTGGGATCAGTATATTTAATGCCATTCTGTTGTAGCTCAGATCAAATCTGAGCATTGCTATTTAGATTATTGACATAGCTATAGAATGCTTTGTGGTTATCTTTGGAATCTTTGGCAATTTTATTTTCGTAACTAGCTTTAGAGGATTTTATGAGGGATCTCAGCTTCTTACTGAGGGTGGTAAGAGAGTTTTTTGCATCCTGGGATCTTCCTCTATCCTGCAACAGTTTCTTCCTTTTGTTGTAAAGTTTGTTTATGGCAAAGGACCACCAGATTGTCTTCCTTTTTTTGGAGGAGAGCATCTTGGTTCTATTGGGGATGGCATGATACATGCACGAGTGGATGGGCTCATACAGTGCCTTAGTGTAGGATTCAGCAGTCGAACTTTCAGTTCCCGTCTGCATGGGTGTCATGAAGTTTGTCACTTCTGACTTGAGTAGCATGGTTGGCTTTGGAGACATTTTTTACGGAGGTTTCCTTACTGGGGGGTGGGGGTGGGATGTGAATGTCAAGGGTGATTAGCTTATGGTCAGTCCTGACCAACGAGGGGGTGACCATAGGTGTGGAGCATAGATTTGCCATGTTGGTAATGACCAGGTCTAGGATATTGGAGCCCCTGGTGTGACTAAGGATTAGTTGATCCAGGGCATTGGAATTTATGAATTCCAAGAACCGTTGGGCAAAGGTGTTGGTACATGAGTAGTTTTCCCAGTTAATGGCAGGGTAGTTGAAATCACCCAGTATTAGGGTATTTGGTTGTATCTTAATATTTTCCAGTATGGTTAGAAAGGTGTAGTGAAGAATCTTGGGGCATGGTGGGGGATTTGTAGCAAGCTACAATTTGGATTGCAGTCTTACCTAGTGTTAGTTTCACCTGGAGAATTTCAGACGCATTGTGTTGGGCAACTAGCCTGGTGTTGTGAATATCCTTGGTTAATATGGACACTCCTCCACCTTTAGTGTTTCAGTCCTGGTTTGGTGGCCGAAAAGTGTGGTAAGAGTTGTAGCCTGGTATTGCAGGGGTGCTCTCTGGAGCCTTGAACCAGGTCTCAGTTACTGCACAGATATCGATATTCTCCATTTTTAGGAGTGCCTCGAGAGAGTGCATTTTGAGGTTTAGACTTCTAGCACTGAGTAGCATTACCTTCAGATTTTGCATGCTTGTACCTGTTACAGTGGTGGTTTTGTCCTTTGAACTTAACCTAAAAAAGGCACTATAGGGGTGGCAAGAGCCATAGCCAGTAACCTGAATCCCAGAGACAACACGTGCAGACCATCTCTGGCAAAGCATCGTTGTCTGTCGATCATGTCATCCCAGGCAGACAGATACTGGATCCCCTTTGAATGACACCAGAAGCTTAGCCAATTGTTGAAGTCAATCATTTTGTCCTTATAATGTGGTATCATTCTGGGCGAAAGCAGGATGCTACTCAGAGCTAAGGTCATACCTGCCTGGGCCACATGATCCAAGAGCTCTTCCGTGTCTTTTTTCATGTAGTCCAGGGAGGTACATTTCAAGTCATTCACTCTAACATGGGCAATGACAGAGTCATATTTGTACTTGTTGTGGAGTGACTTGAGTGCATGCATTATGTGGCAGATCCTGGCACCTGACAGGCAACTGACTGTAATTTTCTCCTTGTTCAGCCTGGTGAGTGGGACATCAGTGTGCCTGGCTATAGAGTCACCTATGACTAAAGTGTTTGGTACGTTGTCTTGCCTTAGGGGCTGTTGTTGGGTGGCACACTGGTGTTGTGAGCTATGTGTCCTAAATGACAATAAAGTTTCTTTGAATCTTTGAATCTTTGAATTTATTAAGTGTAACTCACCTCCATGTCTCTTTATTTTAAATATGAGCCAGGAGATGGGGGCATAGTTCCCCAATCCAGTGCAAGTTGGAGAGGAACAGAAATCCAAAGATTAGTTTATCCTGGGAGCTGAAACAAGGCAAAAACTGTGGATTTACAAGATATTTAAAAGTAAAATGACACTGTGGGTGGAAATGAAAGTGACATGTTGAAGTGGGCTTGACTTCTCTCAGCTTAACTTGGACCCTAATTTTAAACACTAGGATTGTCCCTTTAAGCTAAATTTATCTAAATTTTCAGATAGAACGAGAGAGAGAGAGAGAGAGAGAGAGAAAGTGCTTAGAACAAGATACAGGCTCCAGGCAATATTCCCTCACAACTGTTCTATGTTTCTTAGCTACCTGTCTGATATATTTACTTCTTTACAGCCCACAAATACAACCAACAAGATCTTCCATATTTACATACTAAGAAATTCATTACTTGCTCTTGCTCAAGCTGTCTAGTTAAAGAATCTTCTCCATCCTTGCATTCCTTACCCAGATCCTATTATTATACCAGACAACTAGAGGCTTCCGAGCTTCCAAACAACCATAAGTTGCCTGTTTTTTTTTTTTTTGCTTATTTATACTACTTACTGCCCTTTTTTATTGCCTGCCACCTACTTTTATACTGTATTCATTTATTTACTGTGTACTAAATTGCACTGTTCTACTGCAAATGTCTGCTTTACTGTGCCTGTTAAATCGAATGTTATTGCTGTTTTCATTGTTTACTAAGCTTGTTGTTATTTTCACTGTTTAAGTATTTACTGGCATTTTTTCACAGTTTGAAGCTATCTGTTCTGCTTGTTCAGGTTTTCCTGTCAAGCAGTGTTTAAATAACTGATCTGTTAACTGTTTAAAACATTCTTTAGAACCTCCTTGCTGATTTTTTGCTGTTTTAAACTTTTTTAGTGTCTCACTGTTATTTTTCTGCTATGTTAAACATTCTCTAGTGTTTCTCGCTGAAACTAGGGTAGCTAGTAGCTGTAGCATAGTCCAGATGCAGGCTTCCTGCTTCTGGAACTGTTTGCACTGCCACTCAATTGTGCTCCACAGCCTGACAGTTAAATTCAATAAATTTTCCTTTCCTTAAAACCCAGGTAGAAATACCTATCCACTGAGCTCCTCCTTGATTAGTTCTGAAAAGCTACCGCTAGTGATAACAGTCTTCAACCTAGCAATATGGACAGTTGGACTACCCTTGCTTCTCCTGCCAACCTTGTTGACTTGGGTCTCTTGAGGCAGTGAAGCAATTGTCTCAAGTACACTGACAACCCTCTACTAATAGCACACTCTAGTACAAAGTGCGAAAGATATGTTTACACTAAGAATCTAGAATCCGTGCTCTCTCTCACTCAAAACACTAACACAGAGAAGGTTGTCAACTTACCCACCACTACATATGCACATAGTACCACTACTCGTACACATAGTATGCATCAAACACGTAAATCCACATACACAGAGGTTCTCTCAAAAAACTTACCGAAACACCAGAGACCTCCAAAATACAAGACTGCTGGAACTAACACAGTCCCCACAGCACCCATGACACATAGCAACACCAGTGTCTCATCCACCAAGCCCGTAAGGAGTAACACTCAAAAAACAAGTTTTCTTGTAATTGGAAACTCAGTAGTGAGACACACAGATGCCCCACTCACCAGGTTGGAAAACAGAAAGTCACAGAGAGCTGCTTGTCTGGTGCCAGAATTCATCAAATCATGCATGCATTCAGGCCTCTCAGCAACAAGTACCATTATGACTTTGTCATAGTTCATGCTGATGTGAATGACCTGAGATGTACCTCAGTGGACTATATCAAGAGAGACATGGTTGAGCTCTCTGAGTATGTGTCCCAGGCAGGTATGTCCCTAGGCTTGAGCAGCATACTACCTTCACCTGGAATTATGCCACAGTATAAACAATAAATGATTTATTTCAATAACTGGCTCACATTTTGATATCATTCAAAGGGGATCCAGTTCCTGTCAGCCTGAGAAGCCATGGTTGACAAACTTCGCTGCTTTGTCAGAGACAGTTTGCAAATGGCACTTCGAGGCTTTCACTGCTGGCAAAGGCTCTTGCACCCCCCCCATAGTGCGTTTTTTAAGCAAGGTCTGGAAAACAGCATGACAGATGTGAAATTAACTAATCAGAACAAAATAAAGGTCATGCTGCTAAATGGTAGGAACTTAAACCAAACACTTCACTCCCTGGAAGCACTTCTATCACAAGAACATGTAGATGTCTGTGCAGTCGCAGAGACATGGTTCAAGGCCTCAGAGAGTACCCTGGCCTTGCAAGGCTACAATGCCTTCCACACCTTTAGACTGCAAAATGGACATATGAAAACCAAAGGAGGTGGTGTTTCAATCTATATTAGAGATAAATTCACCCCCCGACTAGTTAGACTGGACAACTCCATGGAGTTACTCCAGGTCCAGGTTACGGTGGGTAAAACGCCAGTTCAAGTCATAGCCAGTTATAGATCCCCCTCCATGGGTCACAACACCCATGAAGCCTCCTTGACCAAATTGGAAACAATCCAAATTTTACCAAACACACTAGTTATGGGGGATTTCAATTATCCCACCATCAGTTGGGAAACCTACACTAGCCCTAACTCTCTAGCACAAAAGTTCCTAGACTTTGTTAATTCAAATGCCCTGGAACAAATTTTGCATACCCCAACAAGAGAAATAAACATTCTAGATCTGGTCCTCACCATGTCAAACAGGACCCTCATTAGTTAAAACTGACCACAAATCAGTCACCTTCCAGCTGGCACTAACACCAGAACTCACAAAGGGTGAAATCATACTAAAAAACTTCACCAAGGCAAACTATACCCCCCTAGGTAAAGGTATAAATGTATTACAATCCCCACCCCAAGCTGGAAGTGCTAACTACACTGAAGCTTACACTAAAGCCCTGTACAATCACTTGCATAAGTGTATAAACTCAACTGTACCAGAAAGAATCAAAGCCAGAGTGACAAGTAAAAACAAGCTGCCATGAAGGATATCCAGCATCAACAATCTTTACAATAAACACAAAAGATTGCTGTCCAAGGAAACAAAGGCAAGACCCCAACAATGGAAAAGCACCCTCCTCAGACTCAACAGGCAAATAAGTACTTGTCAAATCCTCCATGGGCTCTTTTGAGAGAAACTTAGCAAGTACATCCAAGGATAACCATAAGGCCTTTTACAGCTATGTACATAACCTAAAGGGTAGGACCCAAGCTTGTGCAGAACGGATGACCAACAGTATCATACACACTGACCCCACAGAGATAGCAAACCTGCTATTGGATAGGTTTGGTGAAAATTTCACTCCCTTATCCCCCTCCTAACTTACAACAAACCTTCCCCCAAACTTCCCTCGACCCTACATATCTGAAGGGCAGGCCCTCAAAGCCCTGTCCAAGGCAAAATACACAGCCTCTGTGGGACCAGGAGACATCCCAGGCTGTCTTCTAAACAGGCTAAAACATGCACTAGCATCACCACTAAATACCCTTTTCAATCATAGCCTAACCACAGGCTTTGTTCCTGCGGAATGGAGAACAGCAATAGCTATTCCCCTCCACAAAGGTGGCATATCAAAGACCTGGGGAATTACAGACCCATAAGCCTGACCAGCCTCATCTGTAAGGCCACGAGATGTATCATTATGGACCTCATAAATAAAGACATAGGTGACCTCCAAATCCTGGATCCAACCCAATTTGGTTTCGTGAAGGGCACATCCTGCCTATTAAATCTGGTGGATTTCTTTGAAAGTATGACCAAGGTCATTGATGAGGGCAAATCTGTGCACACAGCATGCCTCGACTTGGCAAAGGCTTTCAACATAATCCCACATTCAGGCATTACCGATAAACTTAAAAAACTGAATGTAAACCCCTTTTTTTATAAGATGAATTGCCAACTGGCTCAAACTTGACACACACTATCAAAGTGGGTGACTCCACATCAACCAGCAGACCTGTTAACCAGTGGGGTACCACAGGGGTGAGTGCTGAGCTACCTACTGTTTGGTATATACTTCTCAGAAGTTGAGGTCAAAACTAAGGGGTTGTGGCTGACCATGTTTGCAGACGACTGCTAACTAAGTGCAATCATTGAATCCCCAAATGATCTCAGTTTACTCCAGGAGGATCTCACATAGACCAGGGACTGGTGTATTAGTCACAGTCTCAAGCTGAATGCAAAGAAATGCCTCATCATTCCCTTCAGTAGTCCCTTCACACTATCAAATCAACAACAATATCCTAAGTACCCATGAAGTGGTAAGGGACCTGGGATCACAAGTTGACTGTGACCTTAACTTTGACCACCATGTGTCTACTGTAGTAAGGAAAGCTTTCTACACAACACATTTGATTAGTACAGGCACCACATTGAGAGCAAAAGAAGCTATAACCCCCCTATACTCGGCACTTATCCATCCCATAATTGAGTATAACACCCAGTTCGGCATGTACAGTACTAAACACCTGCAGGAATTGGAGAGACCTCAGAGGTTTCTAACAAGGAAGACCAAGGGGCTCCAGCATGTGCCTTATACAGACTGACTAAAGTCCATGTCACTATACTCCATATCGTATAGACTTCTTAGGGGAGACTTATGTCTGGCCTGCAGAGCAATCCAAGACCCAAACCTAATGAAGTTGCTGCCTATCCATAAATCAAACGGACTAGGGCTACCTGTTCCAGGGACCTAAATATGGCCTGTAACTTAAATAGGACATGCTGGAGGGATAGAGTTATCTCCCAGTAACTGCCGCAACTTTGGAACAGACTACCAATTCATGTCAAACAGAGTACCTCTATGACACTGTTCAAGAGGAACCTGGACAAGTGGATGGGGCACAATAAATTCTTACCAGGGATAGTGTCCACAACACTCCTGGACATGGACAGTCATCACTAAATGCAATCTTGGGTATTGACTAGCATTTCTATGGTATTGCATTAGAATGAAATGGCTAGGCTTAAAAAGACCTCCAGGTGGCTAGCCTAGTAATCTCCTATGATTCTTTGATCCTATTTTCATGCTGTAGATTTAATTACTTTATTTCCCAAGACAAAGCAAGAAGTTACACTTTAAACTTTGGTCACAAATTCCATACATTTTCTTTTTTTTTCTTCTTTTCGCATTCAAAAACAAATGTCACAAGTTACACATATTTCCATGTCACTTACAGGAACACACATAATGCAGTTTATATTGCATATATTTAGTTTATCCACTTCAGATTTTATCAGAATTAAGCACAGATGACATTTCTGTTACATTCTGGCTCAGAAAATAATAGCATAGTTACATATAAACTCGGCATGGAGGTATGGGTCAAAGTCCCCACATGGAGGGTAAAAAATGTTTTAATGATTTTCCCTAAATATTTATTGGGTGGATGTTCAGGGTGTTTGCCTTAGATATTATATGTATGGGAAGTCTGACTTCAACTTCCCACAGTAGATCATTTGTCAGTGACTACAAAGTCTTACGTTTTATTTGATTTAATCAGGTGTAAAACATTTTACACCTTATTTTCTTTTATTTTTACACATACAAAAATTGCTAGGCAGTCTACACTTTCCACATTTTCTACTGAATGCTCATCACTAAAAGTAAGTGAATCAACTCAGTGATAGCCCTGCAGTGAAGGTGTTTATATGTATTAAAATTTAAAAGGACTGGTGTTCAAATTTATTTATTATTTATTTATTTAACATTTGTTTCCCGGAAAAGTCCGACTTGGAACAAAGCCAATTTTCTGAGGAGGCCCCAGGAGAAATGCTCCAAAAGATGAAATATCTTAGAGTAATCCATGCATCTGTGAAGATGAAGATGATGATGATGATGCATAGTTACATATAAACCCGGCATGGAGGTATGGCTAAAAGTCCCCACATGGAGGGTTAGAATATTTTAATGATTTTCTCTAAATATTTAGTGGGTGGGTGTTCAGGGAGTTTGCCTTAGATAGTATATGTATGGGAAGTCTGACTTCAATTTCCCATAGTAGATCATTTGTCAACAACTACAAAGTCTTCAGTTTTATTTGATTTAATCAGTTGTAAAACATTTTCTATCTTATTTTCTTTTATTTTCATACCTACAAAAGTGGCTAGGCAGTCTACACTTTCCACATTCGCTACCAAATGCTCATCATGACTTCTAATCATGCTGATAGGCACAGGTTGAATAAACCGGCATTTACTGTTTTTCAGTTTTAAAGAACATGTACAAAGATATTTTGTATATTTCTGTTTGCTGTAGGTATGTTCTCATCATGCAAAGAGGACAATCTGATTCTAAAATGTATAGTTTCTATTTTAGTTACTTCAGTAGGACTACATTTATAAGATTTTGTGTCTGGATTATATTTGCCCAATCCCTGCTGACCATCAAGCCTCCCATTGTTGAGACAGACCTTATTCATGCCTCTGCTCTGGGGATTCCACTCAGAGATGAGGCCAAAGATATCCTGGGACCATCATTCAGGCAGCCATAACAGTGCTTTGTACTCTCACTGACTTCCTGGTAATGGCAGTCTCCTGAACTTAACCCCAACCCTGTGTGGGAGAACAAGCAAGACATAGAAACATGATTGCCCGCAATGCCCTCCTCTTGTGAGTGCATGTTCCACACACTTGATCTAAATCCTACCCTGCATCAGTGGCTTGGCCTTCCTAACACTTACCCCCAGGCCAGCCCTCTGCCTTGTCACCCATCCCTCTAAGGGATAATGGCAGTGTATATGGCCAGATCTGTCCCTCTCTCTCCTCACAGAATGAGATCACCCATTCTCCCTGCCAGCTAAACTTATGTTTTATATACTGTATTCTGAGCAGCTGTCCAGTTACTTCCTGATGACATGCCATCTGGTTCCACCTTCTGATGATATAGTTGTGGGTAGAAACACTTCATAGAGGGTAGATGTGTTTTCTGTAACCTGCTGTACATTTTCACTTATAGAATGACATAAAATGAAGTACAATCAGTCGGTCAATCAGCAGGGCAATCAGACAATAAATCAATGAATAATGAAAAGCAGTTATAAACAACTAAAAGGTAAGAAAAGCAACATTGAAAGGGATACGACTCCCAACAAAGTGCATAGTTTTTCTCATGCAGCATAATAACACAAATGTAGCACTGTGATAAATAGTTTTTTTCAATGACATGATCACTTTTAAGAAGAAAACTAAAAGTAAGTGAATCTGCTCAGTGATAGCCCTGCAGTGAAGGTGTTTATATGTGTTACAATTTAAATGGATTGGTGTTCAAATTTATTTATTATTTATTTATTTATTTATTTATTTAACATTTAACATTTGTTTTCTGGGAAAGTCTGACTTGGAACAAAGCCAATTTTCAGAGTAGGCCCCAGGAGAAATGCCCCAAAAGATGAAATCTTTTAGGAATAATCCATGCATCTGTGAAGATGAAGATACAATGAAGATTAGGGTAGATTTGATGATGATGAATATACCATGAAAATAAAAAGATGATGTGACAAAAATGAAAATGATGAAGATATGATGAACATGACAATAATGATGACAATGAAACTGAAGATGCAGTGATGAGGATGAAAATTATGTTGATGAAAATATGATGAAGATGATGATAACTGTGAAAATTATGAAGATGATAAAAATGATGATGCCTTAAAGATGATGATAAAGATGAGGATGACAAAAATGATGTAATGAAGATGATATGATGATGAAATGAAAATGATGATGAAGATGCAATGAAAATAAAGATGGAGACAGAGATACAAGCGTATTTGAAACAATCCAGTGTTAGTATGTGACTTATTGTGCAACTGCATGGTAAGATATTTATTTTGATTTACATGTTGTTATTTTCCTCTGATTTTCATTATTTGTTGTTATAAAGGGATATATTGTAGACGGGCAAACTCTTGCCAACCCAAGGAACCTAGACAGGACAATTCAGATCTTATCTCAAACAATCCAGTTTTGGTTTGTAATTAATTGTGCAACTGCTTAGTAAAAGAATATTTATCTTGATTTAAGTTTTAATTTTTATCTCAGATTTTTGCTGTTATAATAAGGTGTGGCTGCATGTGACAGCACTGTAAAGGACATCGAGCAGTTTTAGTGCGACTGGCACAACTGGTACGGTAGGTCAGAGTCTCGACTTTATGAATTACTTCCCCCTGTATAACGTTACCTCAGTGTATTTCATTTAATATGAAGTTGCATATAGTTTGTATGACTTCCTCATACAAGTTGACTTAAATTACTAAGTGTCATAATTTCTTTGAATTCTGTGCTAAATTATTTTGATTATTTTCTTCTTTTAGAATTATTTATTTGTAGCTGAAAGTGGATTCCTTAAATGAGTATGCCATTAATGATTTGGTAAAGCAGAATTATCTTGCACAGTGCACTAAATGTCATGTACATATAAAGGTAACACCAGAAAGCATTGGTCACCTGTGCTCCTCATGTCAAAAGTCGGATTTCTTGCCTACTATTATTATTAGTAAATCTGGATGTACTGATGATGATTGTACTTGTGCAACTGGCACATCTTGTAAAACTGTTGTCACATATTAATGATATGGCTGAAAAGGTAAATAATATAAGGTAAAGTGTAAACAGAACACATTTAGGAAAGTCCACTGTCAGTAAAGATCACTCAACCCCTATTAAGCATGATACTACAGATGACAGCTTTGAAATTCAGGATACAAGTATTCAGCAATCTGAGGATTCAAAGCATGAAGAAAAAAATAAAAAAGAAATAAAAAAATAAGTTCACAGCAAATAAAGAAAAAAGAAATTGATTAATGTCTGTCTATAATGCAAAGAAAGTATATACTAAAAAGAGCAGTCTTTATTCATTGTATGGAGTTTTTTTGTGTAACTGAATGACCTGCTGCTAAATTCTGATTCTGCACATACTGCTCTATTTTTTTTTTCAGAGGCTCTATAAGTAGCTAGTGACTTTACTGAATTCCTGTGTTGAACTCTACAGTTCCCTACAGAACGGTGTCTACAGGACTGCAATCAGTTTCTCTCAGCATTTAAACAGATTGAACTCTACAGTTCCCTACAGAACGGTGTCTACAGGACTGCAATCAGTTTCTCTCAACATTTAAGCAGAGTAGGTTGCACACAAAAAGCATTTGTTAAGCTTTTACTTACAGTGCTTTGTAATTAAGCAGGTCACCATATTGGTCATCCATAGGGCTCTTTTTTCTACTAGAGTGTTTGCCTCCTTCCCTCATAACTTAAGTAAATTGACTCTTACATTAAGAGCTATAATACTTACCCTATAGCTTTAGGACACCTTAGGAAACCTTGTAAACTGCAATAGCCCCGCTACGTTCACCCTCGCTACGCTCAGACTCTCTTCGCTCCCCTCCCTGCCCCCAATTTCCTCCGGCCCCCAGTACCTCTAAATTTATAGTACCATAGCCACTCCCCCACTTTCTAGATCCTATCTGCTTTCATCTGGGATAATTCCACCCACCCCCATTCTTCTACCTACATTTTAATAGCATCTATTAGCTTTCATCTGGCATTCTCCCATCCCCCTTTCAGTACCTTTACCTCACCACTCTATCTTCTGGTGTTGCATCACCAGGTAAAACAGTTCCTTAACTTACTAGCTGAATCACAGATAATGATATCCTCCTCTTTACTACCCCTCTTGTTCGCACCATACCTCCTTACCTTGTATGAAAACCAGTTTCTCATGGGATTTCAGGTCCCAAAAGGCCATACTATCACCCCAGCTGTAAATCCTTCCACCTTCAACCATACTTACAGTACCAGATCCTATCCAACATCTTGTTCAGTCTATCAACATCTCAACCCCAGGAACATTAGCTCTAGATCCAAACACTACCACAAACTAATAAACAAATTCCTGAAGTTCATCACCAAGTATAGACTCAACCTAAAACTTGGTGGTGATATTCACCCCAACCCTGGCCCACCCACTTCACATACACATACCCCCTCTACTTGCAATCTAAGCTACAAACTTACAATTAATAGGCCAACTAACTCTCTCCTAGCCTGTCATCTCAATATTAGAAGCATTAATAACAAGGTACATGAATTGCAAGCACTTCTGGATGTCCACTCCCCTGAGATTCTCTGTTTATCTGAAACCTGGTTAAAACCTAACACTAAAGACAATGAAGTGTTACCACCTGGGTACAACATACACAGGCTGGATCGTGCTTCGAGGAAGGGGGGGTGGGGTAGCTGTACTCTATAAATCTGAGTTGAATGTCACCATAGATGTAATACAACCACCTCAGATTAATAACTCAGAGATTCTTGCCACCAAATTGCAACTTAATAAGAATAAATGCATTAATATCATCTGTATATACATTCCCCCAGGTAACAATATATCTACACTTGAAGATATCCTGCACTGGCTATCATGTCACTACCCCCAAGAAACTCTACTACTTGGAGACTTTAACATAGACTGGGGCACCTGTTCCTCAGAATCCCCAACCACCCATATTAACCTGCATGTATTTACACAAATTATATCCACCCCTACCAGGATAGGTAAACCCAACCAAAAAGAAAGCATACTTGACTGTGTACTCATAAATAGTCACCCCCAACTGTACACCTCTGGTACCCTCCTTGATGGCCTAAACGATCACCTTCTCACATATGTAATTAAGCACAAAACCATTAATTCCCAACAACCCTTACTCAGAAAGGTTAAAAAGAATAAAAACTTTGACCCTGCCAAATTCCAACAAGAACTAAACTCATGTAATTGGTCTATTCTAAAACACCTCCCCTTAGAGGAAGCAGTAGCATACTTTAACAACAAATTCCTTGAGATCCTTGATTTGCATGCACCTGTTCATTCAAAGAGAACCAAGGCAAAAACTGCACCATGGCTTTCTAAAGAGTCTAAACTCAAAATTACCCTTAGAAACAAAGCACGGGCTTTATGGCGTTTTTCTAAAGACCCTCAAGATCACATTAAATACAGGCAATCCAGGAACAAAACCAAAAAATCAATTTTACAAGACAAAAAACAATACTACTGTAATTTACAGACAGTAAATCAAAATAACCCTCAGAAGTTTTGGGCAGGTTTAAATAATCTACTACATCCTGGACAAACTTCAACCCCAATCCCTGCTGCTACTATTGATAAAATCCCTGAAGATGTTTCTGACAGTTTTAATCGATTGTTTACTGAAATAATTCAAGCTCTAGCTAGCCAACTACCTCCTAGCTCCCCTGGTCCTGAAAGTAGCACCCCTAGAAACCTACTCACATTCAGCTTCCAACCAGTTTCCACTTCACTTATCCGTACCTTGATCAAAAACTTAAAACCCACTGCACTTTCTGCTGATCAACTCCCTGCCGAGTACCTACAAAAATCAGCTGATGCTATTGCTTACCCCATTTCAATACTAATCAATCAAACTATAGTAGAAGCTAAAATTCCCATCATCTGGAAAATATCCTACGTAATCCCACTTCACAAAGGAGGCAGCTCTACTGAATTCTCCAATTATAGGCCAATAGCTATACTCTCTCCACTTGCAAAGATTATGGAAAAATGTATTCATAGACAACTCATGCACCACCTAATCCAGAATCACCTTATGGCAGACACTCAGCATGGCTTCCGTCCTCATCACAGCACTACTTCAGCCCTCCTAGCCTTTACCAACACCATAAAAAAAAAAATAAAAAAAAAAATATTTTTATATTAATCTTTTATATTGTTAACTGGATAACCTTGCTTGTAAATTTTTTTTTCTCTTTTTTTTTGGCTCACTTTTGTATGTACTCTTTGCAAATTGTTTTCCCTTACTTTCTTGTAATATAGTAAATGTACTTCTTAAACTCTGGAGCTTAACTCCTCGGGCCTCTACTGAAAATGGACATGTATCCAGCTAGACTAGCCCGGTCAACAAATGTAAAATAAAATAAATAAAATAAAATAAAATAAATAAACCATAATCGCAACAATAATTATATATCCTCAGCCCACTTCTTGGATCTTTCCAAGGCATTCAATATGGTTGATCACCAACTTTTAATCCACACCCTGCAAACATTCTGTCTAGATACTAGAGCCCTTCAATGGTTTCAATCCTACCTGAATGGCCGACAGCAGGCTGTCCTCTGGCAGAGCAAACTCTCTAACCTTCTACCTAACACCCTTGGAGTACCACAAGGCTCTATACTAGGGCCCTTGCTGTTCTCCATCTTCATTAATGACCTTTATACTGTCATCCCAAAAGTCAGCTGTATCCAATATGCTGATGACTCTACTCTGATTTGCTCAGCCACATCTCCAGTAGAGTTATGGTCAGCTACCCAGACCACCTTTAATACAATAGAAAACTGGCTTTCTGAACGTCGTCTGATCCTAAATCACAAAAAAACTAAAATGCTGTTATTTTCACCAACACGTAGGTCTACCGCTTTCACCTTTACCATAAATTCAAATGATGGCGCAATCATCTCCCCTGACCCCTCTACAAAACTATTAGGTGTCATCATAGACAATAATCTAAAATTCGACCTACATGTTAACCAAACTATCAAAACCATCAATAAAAAACTAGGGTCACTTTACAGAATAAAAGCCTTCCTAACCCCTCCAGATAAAATTGCCATAGCTCGCTCTCAACTTCTTTCAACCCTTCTGTATGCACCCCCTCTACTATCGAATTTAAACAAGACTGTCCTTAACAAACTCTCAATTTGCTACAACCACATTGCTAGGTTTGCCACTGGGCTGCCTTTTAGGACACATCATTGCATCAATCTAAATCAGCTTGGGTGGCTTGAACTACCCAGCCTAATCCAGTATAACCAACTGATTATGGCCTATAAAATCCTCTATAATCTGGACAAAACTCCTGCACTTAAAAATATTATCACCCCCTATAACAATCCTAGACCACTTTGATCCTCTAACAAACTACTAATTCATACTAGCAAAATTAATAACACAGCCGGTGACTCTCTCTTTGCAAACTCTGTAAGTAGATCCCGGAACTCTCTTCCAGCTGATATTACCTTACTTTCCACCTTAGGTCAATTTAAAACTAGACTCAAACAACATTTGTCACTTTACTGGCTATGTCAATGTATCAAGCCTGGCTTACTCTCTCTCGAATGTGTAAAAATTTGTTAACCAGTTTACTGTGTAATTTAATTTAATCCTGACGTGCTCAGGACTAACTGTAACCTGTGGAACTTGTTTAACTTGCTTACTTATGTAATCTCTGTAAATAGTCTGTTTGTAATATGTAATGCTGGTATTATGTAATAGATTCATAGATTCATAGATTCATAGATTAGTACTAAGCTAACTGCCCATGCGAGCCATTTTAAGCTTAGCCAATTATCCCTTGGGAGACCCAAACCATGCACCTTGTGTTTGTAAGGCAAACACCTTAACCGTTAGGCCACTCTAATGCTGTATCTGCTTACCCTTGGAGCTTTTCTCCCCGGGCCTCCACTGAAAATGGACATGCATCCAATCAGACTATCCCGGTCAATAAATGTAAAATAAAATAAATAAATAAATTATTATGGAACACACAGATTACACAGAATTATAACTTTGTTCAATCAGAAAACATTCAGTCCACAGAAAATGGCATAATTTTTTTCCAACACAGAAGGCAGAAAAAAGGCAAGGGGCAAGTTAAAAGGAGGAAATCAAAACTGAACCTGGATGGATTGAAGACAATTACTGTAAATTAAGAGTATAACTTAAGCTGTGGAAGTACAGATAGAGATGGATGAGAACTGCATGCTTGTAAACATAATAAGCAATACAACGGTGAAATTAATAAGTCTTCTTCTTCTTCTTTTGGCTTTTCCCAGTTAGGGGTTGCCACAGCGGATCATCTGTCCGCTCATGATTGGCAGTGGAGTTTTACGGTGTCAAGTTGCCAGCCTGGCACCCAACTTTCCACAGAAGGCACACACACGCACACACTCACACCTAGGGCCAATTTAGAGTGTCCAAATCACCTACTGCATGTCTTTGGGATGTGGGAGGAAACCGGAGCACCTGGAGGAAACCCATGCGACCACAGGGAGGACATGCAGACTACGCACAGAAGGCACCCCTGCATTGAACCGGAGAACCTCTTGCTGTGAGGCAACAATGCTAACCATTGCACCACCGTGGCCGCCCAGTGAAATTAATAAGTCTAATGGTGATAATTATTCCTTTATAATAATTTATCAAACAGATATGTCTGAATTAGAAGGAAGAGATTCTTCATATCTGATCAGAAATTATATACTAATAATTGGTGATTCAGTTATTAGAACTGATACATTTGCAGAGAGGATAATAAACATTGAAGTGTCATGATTGCCAGAGCCAAAACTACAGGATGTTAGAAGGGCCTTAGAATGTCTTGATGTAAAAAGTATGAAGCTGTCTTTATTTGTGTTGGTAGAAATTATCTCATTCAAGGACTCTCTGACTGTTAGTTGGGAACTTACAGCCCTCTTAGCAATAGCCTATATAGCTGCTAGGACATATTTTTCATAAATCATATATAGAAAGGAGAGTCAGGTCACAGTGAATGAACATTTTGGGGGTAAATATCTTTATGAAGAATTGCCCATTTTAAAGCGTGAAAATGTGTAGAGCATCTGAGCCTAATTTTGGGCACACGTATATTTAGACAGGATGTCGTGCATTTGTTAAGACAAGGGAAGACAATTTTTGCAGCAGATATATTGCAATATTTGACTAACACAAGACAGGAATTTTGTCAGGTCAGAAATTTAACACCTCACAGATAGCAACGTTTGATGAATATATGTATTGGTTGTTAATGCTGAAAGTATTAATATTAAAGATTTTTATTATCATTATTATAAAATTCACTACATTTCCACAACACTGATGTTGTTAATATTTGTGAAACATGGTTAAAGAAGAATAACTGGAAACCAGTTCTTTCAGGGTATAAAAGTTTTTACTGTAACAGACATTCAAACAAAAATTCAGGTGGCGGTGTTATGATAGGGATTAACGATTGTTATGAGACCTGTGATCATTACATATTCAGTGATAACACCAACACTGGAAATTGTGTAACTGTGACTCTAAAAACAACCCTGGAAGAGATAAATGTCAGACTGCATACACGACCATCAAAGTCAAGTGCTAATGACTTAGAGTAATTCATACAGTTCTTGTTTGAAACACAGGAGGGAAAATAACAGCCATTGGGGTCTTACATTTACCAGAAACAGACTAGAATAATATAGTCAATAGTACAGAAATTCTTTACAACATATATTCAGGAACAGCAATTGCTTCAGGTTGTAAAACAGCCTACCAAAGAATGATAATACTGACATTGTGTTCCTGAGGAAATGACCATTACTTCATGTCAAATTTTACCACCACTGATGTGCAGTGATGATGGGGTTATAAAAGTTAAATTACTGCTAAATAATTCTGCCAAACTGAAATCTAAACCAATGCACAGGAGAAGAATAACAGACCATATGGAAGCAAAATAGTCACTATGTAAAATTAATTGGATTGATGTGTTCACTGGAAAAACTGCAGAAGGAATGTGGCAAGTTTTGAAAGGGAAGTTGTTTGAATGCAAAAAAAAAAAAAAGAAGTTATGTCTTACCATAATGTTCCATCTGTGTTGTCGATCTTCATCTATTCTTGATTCTTGGGGTGTCAGTTCTGATCCTCAGAACTGGTCCAGCCGTTATACAGCTCATGCCAGCCAAAAATCTCTTGTGCTAATGCTCTACCCACAATGCCCCTCTCCCATTTACCTCAGATCAAGTTTGCAGACTTATAGAAAGCCAGAAGAACCATGAGCAAATATAACGAAGCTATGTCCAAGGTGAACCCAGGACAAGAGTTCACTCCTCCAGGAATTCACAGGAGGGAAGGTGGATGGGATGCCAAGAATAGATGAAGATCAACAACACAGATGGAACATTATGGTAAGACATAACTTCTTTATGTGATGTTGTCAATCTTTATCTATTCTTAACTATTGGGACAGAGTCCCCAGCTACTTTAGATCCTGGGTGGCCCTATGGAAGGATGTTCCTAAGAATCATAGAACGAAATGAAGCTCTTCCCCTGGAGACCAGATCTAATTTGTAATGAGTGATAAAGGTATGTGGAGTAGCCCATGTTGCTGCTGCACATATTTCATTCATGGAAGCCTTGGAATGGAAAACAGCTAAAGTGGCCATTGACCTGATGGAATGCATTCTCACTGGTGCAGGTAACTTGGGATTCTTTTTTATTATATATGTAAGAAATACAATCTCATAGCCATTTTGATGAGTCTTAGTTGTCTTATATTCTTGCTATAAGAGCGGCAAATGAGATCTGACATAAATGGAAGAGGGGCATTGTGGATAGAGCTTGAGAGATTTTTGGCTGGAGTGAGCTGTATAATGGCTGGACAGGTTCCAAGGATCAGAACCAACACCCCAAGAGTCAAGAATAGATGAAGATTGATAACACAGATGAAACATTATGGCATGACATAACTGATAAAATGTTTAACATCAACATCTAGGCATGCAGGGTGGGAGGATATATTTCCATCAGAACAAGATACTTAATTAAGATAAAAGACAAAAAGTATAAGAATTGGTAAAAAGTCAAACTATAACTTTGAAAACTGAAATGAACAAAGTGGACAGACAAATTAAATACAGTGTGAGACAAGATCAAGAAAATTTTTGAAAAATGTGTATATAAAGGTATTGAATATGAAACCATTTTATAGAGGCATAAGATGTGATAGGAGTAAAGACATACAAACTGAGGAAACTGTGTATGGATTTGAACATTATTCTCACACAAAACAGATTATAGATATTTACAAAATCTTCCAGTAACATCCAGGTACTTTTAGACACTGGAATTAAATTAAATTATATTGAAAAAGAATTACACAAACTGGACCCACACAAGGCACAAGGAAGAGATGGAATTAATAATAATGACCTGATAACACTTCAGCATGAACATACAATGCCATTGTTTGCTATTCAGTTTGTCATTTAAGTATGGGGAGATTCTTCTTTAAAGGAAAGAGAAATAGGATAAACCTAGAGTCATACAGACTCATAAGTTCACTTTCTTGTTGTGGAAAAATAATGGACAGGGTCATCTTGGATAAATTATTATCTGAATTGAGAAGTTTGGGATTTGAAAACCTATTTCAGCAAGCATATGTTGAAAACATTCTACAGACTGCTAAGAGGTGACCTGTGGCTGGCATACAAGGCATCCTCCATCCCAGTACTGATGAATTTACTGAATATCAGCAAGTCAAATGGCATCAGAAATACTCAGTCTAATGATTTAAATCTCTTCTGCAATATCAATAGAACAGTTTGGAGTGACAGTTATATCTCAGAGGATGCCACTGCTGTGGAACAGACTCCCCATCCATGTAAAACAAAGTTCATTCCTGTCCATATTCAAGTGCAACTTTGACCTATGGATGGGAAACAGAAAATGTACCCCAGGACTGCCTTCTGTGGTACTAATGGACACAGGCAGTGCCTAAATGCTTTATCACATGCATGGGTCCACTCAAATTACCTATGGTATTATCCTAGTTTTTATCACTAAGGGTAACATGTAATTACTGAGCATGGAATGGGAAAGGCCAATCTAACACCAAATGAGATGGGTCAATTCACACACCGAAAGGGGAAATGGTTAGGCTTAAAATGGCCTGCAAGTCAACTGGTCTAGTATTTACCTATGAACCTATGACTCTATAAATAGATCTATAATCATCTGTAACATGATATTCTATAATTTAACTATATTTACAGATAGTACCCAAAGCTGTAGAATTGGATAGCTATAGCTATTAGGGGTTACACTAATGTATAACTATAGACTAGAGAGTCCATTATGACACTACTGAAAGTTCTTTTCTTCCTGTGCCTACACAACTGATTTTTGTTTTGAATGTAGTACTTTTTGCCATGTTAAACATGAAAAACTGTGACTAGTTATCTAAGTTAGGACTTACCTGTTTCTTTCTATATTGCTCTGTAGTGGTATATTGTAAAAAGTTGCTTTTCAGCCTGCTTACCGTAAGTCTTTTGCTATTTCTCTCTCTACCTATTATTCTAGCGAACCAACCTGGCATACTGATTCACAGTTGGGAATCTGCCCTATCTGCTGCTGACCTACTGACTCATCCCACCACAGCAACTGCTGCCCAATCTCCAAAACTAAGGAATTGCACCTTTGTACACCCGGTGCTTCAGTCCAGCAAGGAAAAGAAAGTATGTTATTTTAACCTACAGGCAATACAAGTACTATTTCTTGTATTTACACCTCAGGTTCATTGTACACTCCCCAGCTAAGGCTACCAGCAGCAAAGACCTTTTTTTCTACTCTCCATTTTCCCCTTTTATTACACCCATCCTCCTGTACGTCTTTACACTTTTTTTTCCCTCCTTGAATCCCCTAACCTGCTACTTCCCAAACAAAACCTTTAGCTTGTTGTACTGCATCTTGCCACCAGGTGGCATTTTTTCTCCTAGAAGCTATCCCTCTAACTACCTTCCCACTCCTCATGTTCACAGACTGACTCAACCTCTTGTACTGCAGTTCCACTTTACCCTTAGACCTCTACTGAACTTTATCACCTATCTACCCTGCTTATTTCACTTTTTTCTAAGCCCTCTCCTTCCACCTACTCTCATCCAAACTACCCTTACCTTTCATATCTCCACTGATTGTTTTCCTTGGATCCACTCCCTCAGAGGGTTAACCTCCGTTAGCCCTCTGGCTCACTTCAGCTCCCTACCCTACCCCCAAATCTCACCCACCCCCAGTGTCTCCACCCTTATACTTGCCTTGCCACACCCCTAGTATCTTACCACCTATCACAATACTGACTCATTTCACACTTCCAAACCTATCTAGCACCATCCACACCCCCCCTCAACACTCCCTCCAAACACCACACCCATTTTACTACTTCCAGCACTATGAAACCTAATACTTTAATTTACCTTAACATACTGTGTTCATTCACATTCCTAAATTTCCTGGTTATATCTTACACTCTTACCTACTATGAAAACCTAAGTCTGTCAGGCTCCCTTACATCATCAAAGCAAACTAACCCTACTCTCCTCCCAACCTCAATACCATATCCTACCCTGTCATCATCATCCCCATACCTTCCTCCCCAGTTTCACTGAATAAACCACAACAAATACTACAAAACCAGAAGGCTCTACCTCACCTACTCGAAATCATGAAAGATTTCCCTCCCCTCTCCTGCTCCTACTGGTTCATGGGGGCATACATCCCAACCCTGGCCCTAACAACTCCTTTCCACTTACCCCCACTGACCAAAATACTAAAGCCATGAAATCCACTTTTTCGCCCAACTCTCTTACAGTTGCTCACCTAAATATTCGTAGTATAACAAATACAATTACCCAGCTCCATGCCCTAATTGACTTCTACTCATTTGACATCCTCTGCCTAACAGAAACCTGGCTTAAACCAGCAATCAAAGACAATGAAATTACCCCACCTGGTTACAGTATCTTAAGACTCGATCGACCAAACAAAAAAGGTGGGGGAGTTGCCATACTTTATAAATCTGAATTACAAATTAGCCTGATAGACTACCAACCTCCCACTCCTACAAATGCTGAACTCCTTTGCTCCAAACTTCAGATTAATAAGAACAAAACAATGTATATTATGTGTTGCTACATCCCTCCCGGGAAAAATATAAATACACTTGAAAATATCCTTAGCTGGCTCTCTTCTACCATCCCACAAGAAATTATCTTCTTAGGTGATCTCAATATTGACTGGAACTCCTGCTGTTCCACTAAACCCACCTCTCTCATAAACCTCTACATGTTCCAACAAATCATAAACTTCCCTACAAGAATACATAAACCTTCCAAGAAGCAGAGTATTCTTGATTGGATACTTGTTAATAACAATCCCCATGCATATAAAACAGGTATACTCCCTGACAATATTAGTGACCACCTCCCTACATACATTTCCAAACAAAAATATAGTAGTCCTATGCAGTCAGTATATCGAACTATACGCAGTAAGAAAAACTTTAGCCTTCCCAACTTCCTCCTAGAACTTAAAGCTTGCAACTGGGCACCTCTCAAAGACCTTCCTCTCGAAGAGGCAGTCACTTATTTCAATAATAAATTCCTCCAAATTCTGGACAGCTATGCCCCATCTCGCCAAATTAAAATAAGGTCCAAAGCAGCTCCATGGCTTTCCAAAGAAACCAAGCAAAAAATGATACTAAGAAACAAACTTTGGGCAAAATGGAGAACCACAAAAAAACCCACTGACCACCAACATTTCAAACACCTTAGAAATACCACAAAGAAACTTATAATCCTTGACAAAAAAAACTTCAACTTTAAATTTCAACAAAACCCCCAACAGAACCCTCAAAAATTTTGGTCTGGAATCAAGAAACTCCTATACCCTGGAAACTCCAAAACACCCACCCCTGCCAACCTAACTCAGACCCCTCCTAATAAAATTGCTGACATCATAAATAACTTCTTCTCAGAAACAGTCACCTCTCTTGCCAACACCTTAACTCCACCAACAACCCTTGAACTCAACCCTCCTAATAATAAAATACACTCTTTAAAGTTGAACACAGTATCCACAGCCTTCATTCACAACCAACTCCAAAAACTTAAACCTTGTACCCCCTCAGCAGACAAACTGCCAGCAGAGTATCTGCAGCTAGCTGCAAAGGTACTAGCATTCCCAGTCTCCATCTTAATAAACAGAACCATAACAGAATCCACTATTCCATCTCTCTGGAAAATCTTCCATATCATCCCCTTACATAAAGGGGGAAATACAACTGAACTTTCAAACTACCGTCCTATAGCCCTACTCTCTCCTCTAGCTAAAATCATGGAACGATGTGTCCACCAACAACTTCTAGAACACCTTCTCCATAATAACCTACTTGCTGACTCACAGCATGGCTTTAGACCATTCCATAGTACCACCACTGCCCTTCTCTCCTTTACAGACACCATCAACAAAAATCGCAACAATAATCTATATTCATCTGCATTATTTCTTGACCTCTCAAAAGCATTCGATATGGTAAATCACCATCTCCTGATTGATATGCTTAAATCCCTTTCTCTTGACACAATGGCTATTCTGTGGTTCAACTCCTACCTGTCAAATAGACAACAAGCAGTACTCTGGGATGGTCATTTATCCTCCCAGCTCCCAGTCTCCATTGGAGTCCCACAAGGCTCTATTCTAGGTCCCTCCTCTTCTCCATCTTTATTAATAATCTGAATACCTCCCTCCCATCCTCCACTTGCATTCAGTATGCAGATGACTCTACACTCATCTGCACTGCAATGTCTCCTGCTGAACTACATTCATGTACCCAAA
This sequence comes from Protopterus annectens, assembly GCF_019279795.1. Lineage (NCBI taxonomy): Eukaryota > Metazoa > Chordata > Ceratodontiformes > Protopteridae > Protopterus > Protopterus annectens. The sequence continues at coordinate 525,623,908 of NC_056730.1, read as the reverse complement.
ATGTTTTTACCGCAGCAGAAAATTGGTTCAAACACATCTGTCTCCTCCTTAATCCTAAAAAGACTAAGTTACTATTGATTACTCCAACTTATAAGTCCATCCCAATTTCCTTTACTATTGTCTCTAACAATGGCACAATTATATCACCCAACAGCACTACAAAACTGCTTGGTGTGACAATAGATAATCAACTAAACTTTGATGCTCACATCAATTTAACTATAAAACAGTTAACAAAAAGATAGGTGCACTCTATAGACTTAAACAATTTCTCACACCAGAGACTAGGATATCTTTAGCTCGAACACATCTCATCTCAACACTACTGTATGCCTCTCCAACCTTTATTAACCTATCAAAAACAAACCTATCAAAACTAGCCTCATCCTACCACAACATTGTCAGGTTTGCTACAGGTGCCCCATATCGGACTCATCATTGCTTAAATCTCAGACAGCTAGGTTGGCTTGAACTGCAAAATCTCATTCTACTTCAACAACTGACTATTACCCACAGGATACTCCACTTCCCTTCTAATACACCTATTCTTAGTACTCTTATTTCCCCCTATTAAAATCTCTCTAACCTACGCTCAGCTAATAAACTTCTAGTAGCCACATGTAAATCTCAGAACAAAGCAGGTGACTCCCTTTTCTCAAATGCTGTGGGTATACACTGGAACAAGCTCACTAGTGAACTTACTACCTTGACCTCAACACCCCTCTTCAAGAAACATTTAAAGACCCACCTCAAATCCCATTGGCTCTGCCCTTGCTCTTCCCCTGACTGACTCTCGTTCTCTACTTCCACATCTTTCCACCTCTTTTCCAAACACCTCTTTCTGCACTGTACAAACCCATCATATAGATAAGTAGTACTTCTCCTTCTCTCACTCTGCCTTGTCTCCATTTAGCTGATACCACTCCTCCCACCACTTCAATTTCTTTTTTCCCTTGACTCTATTCAGCTTGTGACTTCCTCTTTCTTATGATTTTACCTCCTATTACAACTACTTACTTTGCTTATGTTTTACCCCCTATCACCTCTAAGATGCTAAAAAAAAAAAAAATTTTTTTTTATTCTGTATTATAATACTGCTCGTATTGCTGTGTGTTTTTGTTACACTAATTGCTTTTCTGTTGTTCTGTATTCTAATTAGTTACTAACTCCTGCTTAGTAGTTTTAGTTAAACTCTTGTATATATTTTTTCTTAAGTTTGTTACCATAGACTGTTACAGTGGAGCTTTTCTCCTTGGGCCTCTACTGAAAATGGACATGTATCCAGTTAGACTAGCCCGGTCAACAAATGTAAAATAAAATAAATTATAACAATGTAATAATAACTATAAATATAAATTTGTACTGTGATGTAATTTATGTAGACTTAACTTCAGCATTTGATAGGATCATGCAAAAAACAGTGATTAATAAATTAGAACACTTAGGTATTGATGTACTCTTAATAAGACAGATAGCTGCACAGCTTACAAATAGACATAGCAAGTATCATACAGCAATTGGACAGGTGAAATTCTAGGTTACAGTCAGGGTGTATCACAGGGCTCTATCCTAGGCTCATACCTGTTTAGGTTGTATCTCTCAGATCTTTTTCATTGAGGTGTTCTACAGTGTATGCATGTCTACAGAACTTGACTAAATTGACCATTTGAGCACAGGAGAATAATATGCTGATAAATTCATCAAAAACTAACCACGTGCGATTTGGGAGACAGAGACTGAAAGATGAATATGTAATATAGCACACAGTGATTGAAACTGTAAATTCATTAAGGACCCAATTATATGGGTAGATCCAGCTTTGAGTTTATCTAATCATGTCAACCAATTGGTTAATGATAGTTATAGAACTATAGGTTGTATAAAAAGATTTAGAAATGTCTAGTAAATCAGAAATGATAAAATCATTGTTTGTAAGTTACATTAGACCCAAACTAGAGTATGAAATAACTATACTGAAACCTTTTAAGAAAACAAGCATGAGTAAATTGTAAAGAGTACAGCGGAAATATACCAAGGACATCCACGGATTTGAAAATTTTACTTATTATGAAAGGCTAAAATATCTGAACTTGTAAAGTGCCTCATATAGATATTTAAGAGGATGATTTGATTCGGGTATATAGAACATTTAAAGACAACTACTTCTAGGAATGTTTGGGGTTATCAAAGGTACAAAATCATCAGACAACCTATGTAGAACAAGGACAATGGCCCAAATGGACAGATGATAAGTTGGGTCCATATCATATCCTCAAAAAGTCAGTTCAGCAAATGGCATTTACATCGAAAATGCCGTTCATCGAACTCGGTCTTGTGGGGGGGGGTGCCTCCCGCTAATTATATATACGAACTCCGAGATCGCACTACATTGAGGAAAGGGCAAATTTTCCGATCTTCACTGTACCATGATCTCACTATGAAAAGTTCGCTGAATGGCATTTCAATGTAAAATGCCATTCGCTGAACTGAGTTTTTAAAGATATGATATAGGCCCAATAAGTCAGCAAGCAAAGGAGAGTAGTATTGCTGAAACTGAATTCATCCTCAAGTCTTGGTGAGTACCTTTATGAGGTGGACGCTGTTTTTCACAAAATCTCACCAAGAAGACACTGATATATAAACAGTATTTTATATAGCATATATCATGGACAGAAGTAGGTCAAACATTAAAAAAGACAGCTGGATGCACAAGACCCAGGATAAAAAACTGCCCAGTGTTGGTAGGCGCACTGGTGCCAGGACTGGAAAAAAATTATGTGTAGAATCCTCAAAATACAGAAACATTCCTACAATGGGGCCAGGCCAGGCCCAGGGGGAGGATGCCCCCCCCCCATTTTTGAAGGAAGCAGTAGTCCACAAAAATCACAAAAACTGATAGGCCAAAGAAGAGCCATAAAGATGATAGAGTGCACTACTAAGGATAACAAAGAATGTATGTATTGTTACTATTATGCAAAAAGCCCAGAATTTCCAGACACAAGGTATACAAAAAGATTACGAAATAAATTAGAGGAAAGAAAAATACTTCCACAAGAAAAACTGTCAGAAGCCTCAAATAAAATTTTGTGTTCATTAATACAACATATTTGTGAAAAACATTATATAGATCAAGAAACTTTGATCTGTTTGCAAAAAGAAACACCTGAGGAAGTGTGAAAATATAAACAACAAAACCTAGAGATTTTTGAAAAGTATAAAAATAAATATGGACATGGGAAAGAAAGAGAGATTTGATATGGTGCAATATTTATTTAAAGTTGAAAGCCAAATTAATTAATGCAAAAAAGGCAACCCCAAAGATATTCAAAGAGAAATACAGGCAAAGGTATCCAGATATGGAAAATTTCACAATAAAAAAAATAATATCACAAAGAGGGAATGTAGAAAAGATGATTAGTAGAGTAGAAGTTAAAAAAATTGAAGTTGAAGTTATGGAATATCTGCAAAATGAAGGGTTTGGTGTAGAAGGTCTAACACAGGTTACATCACAGCATGATGGAACGAGTCCCCAAAGTAAGGAGAAATGGGAAGATCAGGAGACATCTGAAGAAGAAATATGGACATTGGAAAAAAAAAGAGATTTAATATGGTGTAGTGTTTATGCAAAGGAGAAAGAAAAACTAATCAATACAAAAAAAGAGAAGCACCAAAGATATTTGAAGAGAAATACAGGCAAAGGAATCCAGACATGGAAAACTTTACAATACAAAAAATAAGAAGACAAACAGGAAAAATAGAAAATGAAATTAGTAATGGAGAAGTTAAAGAAATAGAAACTGAGGTTATGGAGTACCTGTGAAGTGAAGGATTCAGTGTAGAAAATATAATTCAGAAAACACCACAGCAGAATAGAGCAATGGACACCCAAATTAAGGAGAAATCAGTGGAACATGAAATAACAGGTCAGTTGCCATATGAAGATATTTTGGAGCCTTTCACAGGAAACCAGTATAAACAATCACTTGAAGTTGGACAGCGTGAGAAGGAACAAGAAACTGTGGCAACTCTGACACAGTTAATGTTGAGGAGTCATAAGCCTGTGAGTTCCCGTATGACAGAGCAACAGATGACACTGGTTGAAATTGAAGAGAATGTACCACAAGAAGATGCTATAAAACTTTCTATAGAATGCCCGCAGAAAATGGAGAACAAAAATGTGCCCTCATTTTAGAAAAATATGAACTAAGGAAAGAGTTGCATGATAGAAAGTTCACCCCAGGTATCACACCAGTGGCTCTACTTGATAGAGGCACTGGGAACTAACGTCAGGCGGCACGATGCCAGGATACTTTTATGGGCTAGTCTTGTAAAGGCTCCAGGGCCATTAGCCTAGTACACACCTATGAACCTATTTAATAGAGATAGACATATTAAGGTCAATGAAAGAAATAGACTGCAGAAGGTCAATAAAACTCAAAAAGTTAGAAGTTTGATAAAACAAATGAACACAGTAATTAGGACTGCCCCTAGAGATACATGCGATATAACAGAAATAAACAGGATACCTTATTGTGCAGCCAAATTAATAACAGACAAAATTTTACCATAAGAACACAGGGTAGTAAAGGAAAGGAAGACGAGAAATTGAATACCATCATGGAAGTATCAAACAGAGAAAACTATAAAGCAATTAAGAGAAGAAGTGTCACTGTTAGAAGAGTATAGAAGAAGGAACAGATCAACAAAAACACTCAGAAAGATAGTCGTGATAAAAGCAATGGCAGAAAAACTTAGAAGATACACAGATAAATATAAAGGAACAGTACAAAATTAGCAATTTATTGATGACCCCCAAAAGTTCTATAGAGAATTGGGAAACAAAGCAAAAGGAATTGAAAGACTGCCAAAAAAGAAGAAGTATATACACTTTGGAGAAGTATTTATGAAGATCCTGTGGAACATGACAAAGATGCTAAATGGATAGATGGATAGAAGAAGTAAAAGAAAGAATAAGAAGTTCAAATGCACAGGATATGAAATGGGATGAAGTAACAGCCAGAGAATTTGAAACAAAGTTAAGAAAAGCCTCCGATTGGAAAACTCCAGGCCCAGATGCAGTACCTAACTTCTGGTTAAAGGTATTAACATCTTTGCAAGAAGATATAGCCATGAATAAGAACTATTTATATGTGCACCCTGAACAGACACCAACCTGGCTAACAACAGGAAAACAATGCTCTTACTTAAGAGAGAACCTGCAAGCCACCCTACAAATTATACACCAATAACTTTTCTTCCAACAACATATAAACTATGCACTGGACTAGATGCCAACATAGTTTATAGTCATTCAGAAGAAAACTCAGTTATGGCAATACAACAAAAGAGCAATAAAAGAAAGTCATATGGAACAAAGGATCATCTGTTACTAAATAAAGTCATAATGGAGAACTGTAAAAAGGGGAAGAATCTAAGTATGGCATGGATTGACTATAAAAAAGCATTTGATAGTACCCCACATTCATGGATAAAAGAGTGCTTAAAAATGTATAAGATGCACCCTACACTGATCGACTATATTACATTGACCATGAAACAGTGGCAGACCACTTTGCAATTAAGCCATGATAGAGGGCAAATGATTATTCCAGGTTTAAAAATTCAAAGGGGGATATTCCAGGGTGACTCCCTGTCACAGCTTCTATTCTGTCTTGCCCTAAACCCATTAAACTGTCTACTTAACAGATTAGGCCATGGCTATAATTTGGCTCCTAGAAAACAACAAAGTCTAAACACCTCTCATCTTCTCTTTGCCAGTAACTTAAAATTGTATAGCTCATCAGACGAGGAACTGAAAGCACAACTGCAAGTAGTCAAAACTTTTGTAGATGATATAAGAATGTCATTTGATAAATGTGCAAAAGCAACCTTTAAAGCAGGAAAACTGCAGCATCAAGAAAACATCAGTTTGGGACAAGAATGTGATATAAAAGAATTTGAGCAACAGGGAGTGTATAAATATTTGAGAACTGATGAAGGATCAACAATAAGACATGAACAAATGTGAATAAAACTTAGTAAGGAATATTTTAGAAGACTTAAATTAATCCTGAAAACAGTGTTGACATCTAGGAACAAAATTCAAGCTACAAACCAATTTGCTCTTCCTGTCCTAACTTACAGTTTTGGAGTGACTGACTGGCCCCAAACTGTGTTGGATAGATTAGACAGGAAAACAAGAAGGATGCTTCATGCTCATCAAATGATTTATAAAAATAGTGCATACCAAGATTATATATTTCCCATTTCAAAGGAAGTATGGGCCTCCTTGAAGTTGATTGCATGTATAGATCTGCAGTCGTGGGACTGCATATCTGCTGACCTCACAAGACCCAAATGTAGTGAAAGTTTTGAAACATGAGAAAAATATGTCTAAGATGACTTCCTTGCTTAGTCAGGTAGAAGCATATCAGCGTCAAGCAGGAATGGAAATCAAACCAGAAGTGAATAAAAATCAGGCAGCAGCAGAATGTGCCAAAAAACAAAAGAAAGAATATAAGGTGAAGGATCAGATGAGAAGGCAAGAAATGTGAAAAATCCATAAATATAGTTGCAAGTATAGAAAACTTCTGGAAGAACCTCATATTGATCAGGATCGACCACAGAAATGGTTAAGGAGAGATTAATTCAAACCCAAAGATGAAAGGTTAATATTGGCTGCCCAAGATAGCGGGCTACTTACACATTGGTTTATAAAGTCCATTGAACATGTGGGAGAAACAGACAAATGTAGGTTTTGTAAAACAGAATTGTAAAGAGCTGCACACCTTGTTGCTGGTTGTAACATACTGATGGCAGAAGGATTCTATACTGAAAGGCATAATAATGTGGCAAGACTGTTGCATTATAATACTGAAATAGCTGAAAAGCACTGGAAACATGAGCCACAAAGCATCATAGAAAATGATGAAGTCTACATCACATGGAATCACCCATTACCAACAGTTCAAAAGACAGATACGAGAAAACCAGATATAGTGGTACATGAAAAGAAGACAAAAGTAGCATTGATCATTGAAATTGCTACACCCATTGACTACAGTGTCTTGCGTATAGACAGACACAAAGTCATAAAATATCAAGATTTGCAGGCAGAAATGAGAGCAATGTGGAAGAAAGATACCCACACAGTTCTAATAGTAGTAGGAGCAATGGGTCTTATAAAAAAGACTCTACAATCATATTTAGATATGTTACCAATACATGTCACTCCATACGAATTACAGAAGGAGCCATTACTGGGCCCATTGTGGGTGCTGCGAAGAGCACTTTTGGCTTACATCAAAGATTGAAACAATACTAATTTCATGAACTTTAATCGTACTTTGACTTAGGAATGGGGTTAATTCCCTTCATGATATTAGAAACCCAAAAGACTTGGAGAAATTAAAAAAGAAAGATTATATAGGAATGATCTCAATAACAGTAGCTGATGCATGCAGTAGACTACCAAATTATATTAAAGCAAGCACTAGTTTAGATATTTTAAGAATAACTTCAAAACCTATTCTGGGAATGACTGTTTTGCTGTATTGGCAGGCTAGAAGGGCATTAATTCCCATACCTAAAATACTTGCATGTATGTATATACGTATGTCAGATAATGAAGATAAATAAGGCAGTAAAGATGATGATTATGAGAATGATTATGATCAAGTAGCAGATGAAGTTGATGAACATGATAATGAAGATGATCTGATGAAGATGCGTGTAGATGACTATTTGTCAGGTATGACATTTGTCTTATTGCACATATGCAAAGCACTATGCACTGTAATAAATAGTTGTCTATCATGAGATGATCATGCTACAGATATGTGAATCCCCTCAATACTACCCATACAGTAAAACGTGTTTAGTCACAAATGTGCAGAGATGACTGCAAACATTTTTGTTCCACTGCTAGTCCATTCAGTGTATAACTTGTTTACATTCATCATCTTCTTCTTTGTCACATCTTTAACACATCTTCAATGTATCTTTAAATTAATTGCATCATCTTCATTGCATCTTCATCTGCATAGCATTTTATTGTTATTTTCATCTTCATCACATCTTCATATTCTTTTAATTAATATTTTTTGTTCCCCATTGCCTGATGACAATCAGTTCCCTGTAATTCATTGGCTCATGTGTTCCTTCCATTCATTCCCCATGAGGTGAGACTCAATTGTGGACCATTAATCCTGGCAGCCATTACAGCAAAAAAATTTATTATGCTGCCTAATTCCTCCCCATGTGGGCTCCCTATCACTCCATTTAATTTCCCAAGTCTTTTGGGTTTCTAATAGCATGACAGGAATGGACCCCATTCCTAAGTCTGATTATGATTAAAGTTCATGAAATTAGTAGTTTCAAATCTTTGATGGTAGTGAGAAGTGCTCTTCACAGCACCTGCAATGTG